>NC_069362.1:71101439-71404469 GCF_021730395.1 Mercenaria mercenaria
CCAGATGACCCAATATCGAACTCGTCCAAGATTTTACTGAGGGTAACATTCTGACCAAGTTTCATTAAGATTGGGCCAAAAATATGACCTCTAGAGTGTTAACAAGCTTTTCCTTTGATTTGACCTGGTGACCTAGTTTTTGATCCCAGATGACCCAATATCGAACTCGTCCAAGATTTTATTGAGGGTAACATTCTGACCAAGTTTCATTAAGATTGGGCCAAAAATGTGACCTCTAGAGTGTTAACAAGTTTTTCCTTTGATCTGACCTGGTGACCTAGTTTTTGATCCCAGATGACTCAATATCAAATTCGTCCAAGGTTTTATTGAGGGTAACATTCTGACCAAGTTTCATTAAGATTGGGCCAAAAATGTGACCGCTAGAGTGTTAACAAGCGTTTTCTTTGATTTGACCTGGTCACCTAGTTTTTGATCCCAGATGACCCAATATCGAACTCGTCCAAGATTTTATTGAGGGTAACATTCTGACCAAGTTTCATTAAGACTGGGCCAAAAATGTGACCTCCAGAGTGTTAACAAGCTTTTCCTTTGATTTGACCTGATGACCTAGTTTTTGACCCCAGATGACCCAATATCGAACTCGTCCAAGATTTTATTGAGGGTAACATTCTGACCAAGTTTCATTAAGATTGGGCCAAAAATGTGACCTCTAGAGTGTTAACAAGTTTTTCCTTTGATTTGACCTGATGACCTAGTTTTTGATCCCAGATGACCCAATATTGAACTCGTCCAAGATTTTATTGAGGGTAACATTCTGACCAAGTTTCATTAAGATTCGGCCAAAAATGTGACCTCTAGAGTGTTAACAAGCTTTTCCTTTGATATGACCTGGTGACCTAGTTTTTGATCCCAGATGACCCAATATCGAACTCGTCCAAGATTTTATTGAGGGTAACATTCTGACTAAGTTTCATTAAGATTGGGCCAAAAATGTGACCTCTAGAGTGTTAACAGTCAAATTGTTGACGACGGACGGACGGACGACGGACGACGACGGACGCCGGACACAGGGTGATCACTAAAGCTCACCTTTGAGCACTTCGTGCTCAGGTGAGCTAAAAATCAGAAGTAATAAATTATCTTTTAAGTTTTTTAATACGCTAAGAATTAGTATAAACAATGTTCGGAATGGATGACAGATCTGTCCGGATTTTATCAATCCCTGAGTACATGTCAATGGCGTCCAGTAAAACGAAAGTAGAAACAAATGTGATTGAAATTGCAAAAACATCCGTAATTTTAATAGTCTGTATGGGTTATTTACGATATATTTTATTGAAAGTAACCGCTATTGGTTGAAAGGCCGTCGATATTGATATTTTTTATCCATTTGTTCGTTCGTAACAGATGCACGTAATTTTGCGAGAGCTACGGTCAGAAAATTGGCCCGAAAAAAAACTCTGCTGGCACTGTTCTGTCGTATAGGTCGCAGGAACTTTTTCAGGCAGCAAAATGGGTAGAAAAAGTGCGACCTATACACACCAAAATACGGTAATACCAGTGTTAACCTTTCAACAGGAAAGATGTAAGCAAGGTGACGATGTTGTGACATATTAAACAAGACAATGTACTTACAGTTACAATGTAAACTTCAACATCTTTGCTTTCAACATCTACATTCTGACCTATAAAATGAAGAAGAAAATATTTCAATTAAGGCATACAGCTGAAATAAGATGATATCTGGAAACACAATATCCTGTTGACAAAAACTGTAAAAAAAAAATTTTGTTTAAAGGCAATACTGACAATGTAATGTAATGTAATTTAACATCATCTATGACGCCACAAATGTCTCCACATTGCATGAACTTTCCTGCACAGTGGAATCCTGCAGCCTATTTCTTGTGAATGGCAAACACAAAATATATGGTTAAACACAACATGTTTATCTTATCGAGATATCAATTGTGTAGTCTGCTGTATGTAAAGCGCATCTGAACGTGTTTATCATGAAGATGGCGCTATATAAATCTGGTATAATAATAATAATAATATCAGCATATCTGCACCCCACACCCCATTTTCTTGTTTTTTTCTCGCAGATAAAAAACTGGCAAAAGTTGCACAATCTGATCAATGTTATGAGAAACTGTAAGAGCAATACCAAACGATACACATCATGGCCAATGGCTGTCCATTTATCCAGCCATTAAGTAAATGTGAAAGAACAAAAAAATATGAGAATTCATCCCTATTAAATTGGTTTCATTCTACTTATGCAACATCTGCCAGTACCACTGCAAACTGTTCCTTAATTTTTTAAGGGGAAAAAGTAAATAACAGAGGTATGAGTAAACAGTTTTCTTTTAAATAAGCAGTAGTGGGTAAATAGTCAAATGATCCTGTATAAAATGGGACAGGGCTATCATCATAGTTTATAAAACAGCTATCGGATTGACATAAAAGCATTTCATTGTGTCTTTCCATTTATTTAATTCTTGGAAGAAAACATGTAACATGAAATGGAACCTGGAGATTTTAGACAAGTTTTTGAAACTTGCCCATGCTGTAACCATTCAAAATTAGCAGAATTTTAAATACATGTGCTTCAAATCTATTTCAATCTGCTCACTTTTAACACAATATACATGTCGCTTTTTTTTATGTAGCTACCCTTTTCCACAAAATCAAACATTTAAAGACATTCCCTCCATTTGAGTTATCTTGAAAATCAATCCATCAAAATTAAATGCATGATGGCAGAAAGATGGCAACACAGACAGGCAGATGGAATGACAGACTGACAGCGTGAAAGATAAGACAGATGGAAAAACAGGTAGACCGACAGAATGACAAACAGACAGAGGGAAAGACGGGTGGAATGAGAGACAGACTGATAGATGGAAAGAAAGACAGACAGATGAGACAAAGTAAATCTTAGATAGATTACACAAAGCTTTGTTTTCTTTTTGAGGATCTAAGTCAAAAGGTGAGCAGCTGAAGTTTGTTTCAAAATAAAAAAAAAAAGGTAAACATTTATATTTATTACAAATTTATTCTCTCTCCCACTCAAGCATAACATAATATCACCTATTTATATTTTGATATTAAATAAAGTAGACAGAAAACTAAATTATTCAAATATTAGTAAGACTCGTCAGGGATGTGAATAAAATCCAACAGTAATTAGCTTAAAACAGTATTCCTCAGCATTAATGTCAGGATAAAATCATCAGCTGTAACACTGTCCTTGTAGACTAGATTCTTTGTAACATAATTTCTATCACTGTCTTATTTTTCAAGTAATTTTAATACAGTATTTAAGACACTTTTTTGCATCATAAATGCCAGTATTTACAAAAACAAGATGAATGATGACTTACATATTACAGTAATCTCACTAATTTATTTACTGTAACATCACTTGAACTAACCAGATGATACTTTGAACAGTCGTCTGATAATGTTTTCTGAAAATGAGTCTCAAGATCTCATATCATGAAGTGTGCAGTGTACTTATCAGTATTTACAGTTAAAACTTGAATAAACTGAAGCTTACAGCTGTAGGTGTTTATGCCAATGACTTTCCAAAACAAACATTTTTGAATATTCCATTTTAGAACATTTCGTGGTACATGTCTGCAAGACAAATGCAGTTTAAAAGTTTTATGCCTTATATTAACGGCCACTAAATAAGCATGTGTTACATAAATTTACTACTGTCCAGTGACAGCAGGTTTCATATAGATTTGCTACTGCCTGGTGATAGCATGTGTGCATGCATATGTCAAATATATTTGTTATTAGGCAGTGAAAGCAAATGTCACAAGGTATTGCTATTGCCCAGTGACAGTACATGTCACAAAGATTTGCTATTGTCCAATGACAGTACATGTCACAAAGATTTGCTATTGTCCAGTGACAGTACATGTCACAAAGATTTGCTATTGCCCAGTGACAGTACATGTCACAAAGATTTGCTATTGTCCAATGACAGTACATGTCACAAAGATTTGCTATTGTCCAATGACAGTACATGTCACAAAGATTTGCTATTGCCCAGTGACAGTACATGTCACAAAGATTTGCTATTGTCCAATGACAGTATGTGTGTCATGCAGATTTGTCATTTCCAGTGACAGCATGTGTCACATAAATCTGTTACTGTCCAGTGAAAGCACATGTCACAAAGAACTGTTATTGTCAAGCAACAGCACATGTCACAAAGATTTGCTATTGTCCAATGACAGCACATGTCATATAAATTTGTTATTGTCCAGTGACAGCACATGTCACACGGAATTGTTGTTTTCAATGACAACATGTGTCACAAAGATTTGTTATTGTCCAGAGACAGCATGTGTCACAGAGATTTGTGATTGTCCAGTGACAACACGTGTCACACAGATTTGTTCATATTGTCCATTGACAACATGTGTCACAGATTTGTTATTGTCCAGTGACAACATGTGTCACATAGATTTGTGATTGTCCAGTGACAACATGTGTCACATAGATTTGTTATTGTCCAGTGACAACATGTGTCACATAGATTTGCTGTTGTCCAGTGACAACATGTGTCTCAAAGATTTGTTCTTTCCAGTGACAGCACATGTCACATAGGTTTGCTGTTGTCCAGTGACAACATGTGTCACAAAGATTTGTTATTTCCAGTAACAGCACATATCACATAAGTTTGCTGTTGTCCAGAGACAACATGTGTGTCAAAGATTTGTTATTTCCAGTGACAGCACATGTCACATAGGTTTGCTGTTGTCCAGCGACAACATGTGTCACAAAGATTTGTTATTTCCAGTAACAGCACATATCACATAGGTTTGCTGTTGTCCAATGACAGCACAAGTGTCAAATACATTTGTTATTGTCCAGTGACAGCATTATGTCACCTAGACTTGTTACTGCCCCAAGGCAGCAAGGACCACACAGATTTTTACTATCCTGTGATAGTAGCCTGTTTGATGCTATTTTTGCAGTGGTAAGGGAACAAATGAATAAAGCAAAGCAAAATAAAACTTCTATGCTATTATTTTCTTTTTACTTAGATAATTTTTTTCTTTGCAAATATTTCCAACAGAAAATCGTTTTTAGTCAATGTTTACTATTATCAAAGGACTTTATAAAAATGCCACAGACCAAGTTTGATGAAGATCCATCAAGCAGTTCATGCAAAGAAATTGTTTAGTGGTATTTCTATACTCAGCACAAGTTGGTCCCTTTAACTTAGCCCCCTTTCAAAAAACAAAAAAAATCTATCAAGCAGTTTATGAGAAGAAGTCATTTAAAGGTACTTCTATATTTTGCTCTAGCTGCCCCTAAATAAGCTGAAGTGGTAAAAAAAACTTTTGGAGGGGACCTTATAACAATGCTAAAGACCAAGTTTGATGAAGATTCATCCAACAGTACATAAAAAGAAGTTGTTTTTTGTTTGTTTTTTTTTTTAGCTCTAGCACCCCTTAAAAGGGCCAAATGCCCCCATTTGAACATAACTGGGAGAAGACTTTGTAATTATGCTACACACTAAACACCCCCTTTGCAAAATATAATGCCCCTATAGCATTCATAAGTGAATATAACATACTATGAATGTAAACACATATTTGTTTGGTGCCACTGGTAAGAATTAAAAACATTACTTACACAGAAAGAGTTTATTAGTTCCTTTTGAATGATATTTAATCCATTAGTTCACTTTCACATAAAAATCCATCCGTAAGTTTTATTAATAACTGTAATTCTTTTCTTCAGTTTTCTGGAAAGAGAAAATAAGAAATTTGTAATAACATATTACTAAAATAATATTACTATTTATGAGTTGTATTTTATCTTGAACAGAAAAGTATTAATTACAGTAATCTGTAAAAAGCATAACAGAATCTGAAGGTCTTTTTAACTAAGCAAATGAAATTCAAAAATTCTACAACAGGCTTTGACTTTTACTTCAATACAAAAATATTGGGCTAGCAGTCCCATCAAATGCTGAAAAAATCCGTTCAGTTAATGGGAAAAGAAATATTTCATTGAAAGCAGTGCCTCTTTGATAATATTTATCAATGTTGAAATAATTTACAAAAACTTGAATCATTACTGCCCAAATTTATTTCACAACATTCATTCTGTCCAAATTTTTGCTGTACCTTTGGCAAAACATAGGTTGAAATATGCAAGATTAGATTCACTTTGACTGATATAGACATGTATGTATTATCAGCCAATGAAAGCTGCATCCGAGTGATGGTCAAGTACCATTCTGCAGATAGCAGATAGCTTTCAAATGTTACATCAACTTATCACACGTCAATTCCTTCTGATAAAATATTTAACATACATGACTGTTTATAGTTATCTTTCAGTAATGTAACACTAAATCTTCACAAGAATTGAAAAGGAGACTATACACTTATATAAACTGAACTGGATATGGACATCAACATTCTTTCAACCGCAGAAGATATCTAGGAGAAAGTAGTTCCCTTCCACTCAACCACAGTACATATTAGGAGTCCACTAAGTCTAGGAGAAAGCAAATCCCTTCAACTCAACCCCAGTACATATCAGAGTCCACTGTCTTTGAGACAGTAGTTTCCTTCCACTCAACCACAGTACATATTAGGAGTCCACTAAGTGTAGGTGTAAGCAGTACCCTTCAACTCAACCACAGTACATATTTGAGTCCACTAAGTCTAGGAGAAAGTAGTTCTCTTCCACTAAACCACAGTACATATTAGGAGTCTACTACCTTGGAGAAAGCAGTTCCTTTTCAACTCAACCACAGTACATATATGAGGAGTCCACTTAGTCTAGGAGAAAGCAGCTCCATTCTACCCAACCACAGTACATATTAGGAGCAGGGCTCCGGAAATTTTGATAACTCAATCGGTCCGAAACGAAAATCCTGACATCGGCGCTACCCCACCCACCGCATTCCCAATATTACATATTTTGTAAAACGTGATAGGGTAAAGAAATAAGCATGCCATGCATTAAAACTGAGTTACCAGTCACCGCGCGTTACCATACAATGAAGACAGTTATTCAGTGTTATGTGTGATCGTTACTTTGTTTAAATTTCGATGTTTTTCCGAGATAATACGAGGCACTGACACCGTGTGCGTAACTAGTCTAAAAGCCAACGCACGTGACTTCGATACCGTATACACGGCAGATACTTTGTGATGTTTCCTCATTCTTTGACGGAATTCTATAAAATACAATGCGTCAACGTGAGTTACACGACACATATTCTCTGCTAAACAGCCTCAGTATTTAAAGAATACTCTGCCGCGGACCGAATGTGTACGTTATTTGAACGCTGAGATCGAATTTCCCGCATGTATAGTACCAAAACGTCACGCGGGTTGTGTTGGCCACGGATATTTCATTTCACTTACGTTGTACTTCAATAAGCAACTACATTTTACAAAGTTATATGTTCTCTTCTGATGTAAACAAAATTTCATTTTGAAACGTTTTTAAAAGACCGATTTGATAAACAGTGCCACTCCGGTTTTCTTTATCATTCGTGGTTGCCCGTCCATTTTTTTCTTTTTTGTACAGTCGGGTTGCAAAGACGTTTTTCTGCATTTGTTTCAACTGGAGCCCCAACAAATGAATCATGTAATTTTTTCAAATCAAATGATTATAAAAATTATTATTATCGGTTTTCCGTGTGATGTCTCATTAAATCAAAGACCTACAATGTACAATTTATTAAATGCAGCGACCATTTGTTTGTTACCGTGATCAAACATAGCCTTTTGAAATAAACCATCCGTCGGATTCTAAATAAAAGAAGTGGATCCCCGTCGAAATGATTTTGATCCAGTCAGAAACGTTAGGAAACCAGTCAAAAATGTTTAATACACCGCAGTCGGCTGTCTGCAAACATTAAAGGATGTGCCGCGCGAGCACTGACTGCGTCACGCGCTAATTACGGACCGATTATCAAAGTGACAATCAGACCAATTGACACGTTTATTGAATGATTATCTGAAGGTGCGACCAACAATTTCCTACTTGGCAGGTGATCGTGTATTGAGATATCAGACCGAAATTTATACTTTTCTCCATTTTTACGAGACCGATTTTTTTCGTTTTTTCACTTCACGAATCGGTCTGAAAAGTCAAAAATCGGTCCAAAACCGACAAACCGGCAAATTTCCGAAGCCCTGATTAGGAGTCCACTCAGTCTAGGTGTAAGCAGTTCCCTTCAACCCAACCACAGTACATAATAGGAGTCCACTTAGTGTAGGTGTAAGCAGTTCCCTTCAACCCAACCACAGTACATATTAGGAGTCCACTTGGTCTAGGTGTAAGCAGTTCCCTTCAACCCAACCACAGTACATATTAGGAGTCCACTACCTAGGAGAAAGCAGTTCCCTTTCAACTCAACCACAGTACATATCATGAGTCTACTACCTTGGAGAAAGCAGTTCCCTTTCAACTCAATCACAGTACATATATGAGGAGTCCACTAAGTCTATGAGAAAGCAGTTCCCTTCAACCCAACCACAGTATATATTAGGAGTCCACTTAGTCAAGGAGAAAGCAGTTCCCTTCAACCCAACCACAGTACATATAAGAAGTCCACTAAGTCTAGGTGTAAACAGTTCCCTTCAACCCAACCACAGTACATATTAGGAGTCCACTTAGTCTCGGAGAAAGCAGTTCCCTTCTACCCAACCACAGTACTTATTAGGAGTCCACTACCTTGGAGAAAGCAGTTCCTTTTCAACTCAACCACAGTACATATATGAGGAGTCCACTTAGTCTAGGAGAAAGCAGTTCCCTTCAACCCAACCACAGCACTTATAAGGAGTCCACTTAGTCTAGGAGAAAGCAGTTCCCTTCAACCCAACCACAGCACTTATAAGGAGTCCACTTAGTCTAGGAGAAAGCAGTTCCCTTCAACCCAACCACAGTACATATTAGGAGTCCTCTTAGTCTAGGAAAAAGCAGTTCCCTTCAACCAAACCACAGTATATATTAGGAGTCCACTTAGTCAAGGAGAAAGCAGTTCCTTCAACCCAACCACAGTACATATAAGAAGTCAACTAAGTCTAGGTGTAAACAGTTCCCTTCAACCCAACCACAGTACATATTAGGAGTTCACTTAGTCTAGGAGAAAGCAGTTCCCTTCAACCCAACCACAGTACATATTAGGAGTCTGCTTAGTCTAGGAGAAAGTAGTTCGCTTTCAACTCAACCACAGTACATATTAGGAGTCCACTACCTAGGAGAAAGCAGTTCCCTTCAACCAGACCACAGTACATATTAGGAGTCCACTCTGTCTAGGAGAAAGCAGTTCCCTTCAACCCAACCACAGTGCATATTAGAAGTCCACTAGGTCTAGGTGTAAGCAGTACCCTTCAACCCAACCACAGTACATATTAGGAGTCCACTACCTAGGAGAAAGCAGTCCCCTTTCAACTCAACTATAGTACATATTAGGAGTCCACTTAGTCTGGGAGAAAGCAGTTCCCTTCAACCCAACCACAGTACATATTAGGAGTCCACTACCTAGGAGAAAGCAGTTCCCTTTCAACTCAACCACAGTACTTTTAGAGTCCACTATCTAGGAGAAAGTAGTTCCCTTCCACTCAACCACAGTACATATTAGAGTCCACTATCTAGATGAAAGTAATTCCCTTCCACTCAACCAAAGTACATATTAGGAGTCAACTTAGTCTAGGAGAAAGCAGTTCCCTTCAACTCAACCACAGTACTTTTAGAGTCCACTATCTAGGAGAAAGTAGTTCCCTTCCACTCAACCACAGTACATATTAGAGTCCACTATCTAGGTGAAAGTAATTCCCTTCCACTCAACCAAAGTACATACTAGGAGTCCACTTAGTCTAGGAGAAAGCAGTTCCCTTCCACTCAACCACAGTACTTATTAGAGTCCACTATCTAGGAGAAAGAAGTTCCCTTCCACTCAACCACAGTACATATTAGAGTCCACTATCTAGGTGAAAGTAATTCCCTTCCACTCAACCGAAGTACATACTAGGAGTCCACTTAGACTAGGAGAAAGCAGTTCCGTTCAACTCAACCACAGTACATATAAAGAGTTCACTACCTAGGAGAAAGTATAGTTTCCTTCCACTGAACCACAGTACATATTTTAATAGGAGTCCACAATCTAGGAGAAAGCAGTTCCCTTTCAAAAAACCATAGTACATGTCTAGGAGTCCACTTAGTCAATGAGAAAGTAGTTCCTGTCCACTTAACTACTAGGATTCCACTAGGAGACTATTAGGTTAGGTATTTTTTAAATTTTGCCCATTTTTTATGACTTTTAAAATCAGAAAAATTTACTGACTTTCATTTGTGCAAGATTAATCAAATTATTATAAAATATGCACATGTTGTATGAAATGTTGCACTGTGTTTAATTAAGTTTATGTAAGACATTTATGTGAGAAATAATCTATCTCTATTGTAATAATGGTACTGTAACCATCTCATAACCATTTTCTGAAATTTGCACAAACATTTGACTCAAATAATTTTCAGATGATAAAACTTTAACATCAAGATATTTGTGCTTCCCCCCCCCCCCCCCCCCCCGCAAAAAATTGGTGGGGCCACTTTAATTTACTTTTGTCCTTATGTATGCATGTCTGAATGTCCATCCATCAGTCTGTCCAAATTTGTGTCATGCGTACTTCAAGATGTATATGACCTAGTGTTATCAGGCACCATAAGAGTGTAATCCAGTAATTTGTGAAGTTGCGCACTTCGGGCTTTGTCTAGGATTTCATTCAGTATAACCAGAGTTAGTGCCCTTGACAGTCAAAATATGCATAAAATGTCTGGAACATTTGTGTCACATGTAT
Source organism: Mercenaria mercenaria (assembly GCF_021730395.1). Classification (NCBI taxonomy): domain Eukaryota; kingdom Metazoa; phylum Mollusca; class Bivalvia; order Venerida; family Veneridae; genus Mercenaria; species Mercenaria mercenaria. The sequence continues at coordinate 71,112,260 of NC_069362.1, forward strand.
TTGATAAATTCAAGCAAGAGTTATCTGACTTAGTTATTTAGTAGGGGTTGCCATGTCACATATATGAAATGGTTAATGTGATATGGCCTTGACACAAAAAAAATGTGATACCAACAGCTTTCTCTGTTCTTTAAAAATGTCATGCTAAAAATTTAATGAGTCTCTTATTTATCATTGCAAAAGAATGCAAGTATACAAAAACATAAACTGTATGGTTTTGCATTGAATAATAAATGACATGTAATGCAAACATGAATGCATTTGTGCAAACAATCATCTTCACACAATATTTATTATAAAATACTGTCAAACAGCATCAAGTAAATATACCAGCCAATAATTCAACAATTCATAATAATTCATCTTCTAGCTGATGACAGATCTTAGCATTTTTCTAGAAAATTTCTTCAATAATTAAATGCCTACTACAGAAAGCACTTTTATTATCAATTCTGAGTTTACAATGGTAAAAAATAGCTAAAAATTTTCAAAAGCCAATGGCCAATGTAAATTTGACATATAAGAATGCTCTACATGGTATATATTTTTATGAGACAAGAGCTGTAGGAGGACAACAATGCTTAACTATTCCAACAGCCTTATCACTAAAGAAGGTTAACTGAATGAATCAAAAAGTCAAAAAATGCACATTATATTGTGGGTACTGAGATGCAAGCTTACAAACCAAAAACAATAAATTGCTATGTAAAATAAGGGCATAATTTTGCATTGGAAGCCAGTTCATCAAAATGAATAAGTCACAGTGTAGCTTTAACATACGAAAAGAACAACAACCAAATCAGAATGCCAACACTGATGCCGACGCTCGCACCATCCAGCTGCCTTTTCCGAAGGTTGGTGAAGAATTGCCAAGTGCAATAGCTCTACCTATTCTTCGAATAGTCAAACTAAACAGGTTTCAGTGCGATGTTACCCGCATTTGACAGAACAAGTATAATCTTAGTTGCAACATAAAAATCACTTATACTGAAACTATAATAGACTGTAGAACAGGAAATTATACAGATGCACTAAATTTACTTCAAGGAATTTTATTTGCCTGACCAATTTTCATAATATCTTGAACATAAATCTGACTTATTTGTAGCATTTGTAGCATGTCAAAGTACAAATAATGAAGACAAATGACATATTGACATCATGTACTATACCAACTTAACTACAACAGAAAATTGGCTCAGTCAATGCTCAGTCATTAAACACAATTAATTAAACCCAGGCATGTATGACATTGTAATATACAACATGTTTGGAAAATTTACAACATACTATTTCTTACACAATAAAAAATCAAAATAGAAAACCATCAAAGACAGATACTGTAAGAAACAATAAAACATGTCTCAGGGATCATCCTAGGTCAAAATTTTAGGGAGAAGTTCTTCTCCGCAAAATTTAGGGAGAAGTTGTGGAAATTAAGGAGAAGAATCAGCATAGCATTCAGTTCCCTGCCTATATATGTCCACTTTCTATAGGTCTAGCTGTAACTTAGAAACAGTAATTATTTAAGGAAATTGATTTTTGCATTATCATTTTAATGAATTTCTAAATAAAGTATAAACTTTGCTATGAAAAAGTCGCCTTTAAATTTTTATCCGAAATTTTCATGTCCGAAACTCGTAATTTAACAGGTGCACTATCAAAACGCCGTGAAATTTTTCTTTCATATTTCGATTCTCGTGCTTTTATAATGCCTGATTTTTGCATCAGCTTGTTCAGATTTATACATTTAATTCATTTATTTATTTATTTTTTCGAAAATAACACCAAACTCGTAGGTAATGGCGATCTTTTTACAATATTTTGTACGGCAGTTCTGACGTCCGCGAAATCATTTTTTATCGGCAGTTCCCGAGCAATTCATTTACAGAAATTGACCGTAATCATGGTAACTGAAATAAATTTTGAAGTAATCTTTAATAAAATGAAAGAATAATATACAATTGTTGCATAAGATCATGCTTTCGTTAAGTTTATCGGCTTTTTACACGCCGATTGAAAATTTTCAAGATGGCGGCAGCTTACAATATTATTGACTGACACTTTGGGATATTAACGCTACAATTGGCTGAAGTTTGACAGGCGAGTACTAAGGCAGGGTTGACTATGGATTTATCGATAATTTAATCTAGAATATGCATTAAGTTTTACAACTTACAACAGATAATCACTCGCTGAAAAACTCGGCGATTCGGATTTCGCCCAGAGGCGATAATTAGGCGAAGTGGCCGACTTTAAAGCGACAATATCGCTCAAATCGCCTTGTAGGATGATCCCTGTGTCTAATAGTCGCATTTCTTCATATTCCGACAGTTGCGTATATATATTCAGTTATTTTTTCTGTCAATTTACAAATCTGGTGCTGAGTTACCCCCTTCAAGAATTAAAGAGCATTTTCACTTAGCATCCATAGTGCAGTTTGGTAAGCATGTATCAAACTATGGTTACTAGTTTCTGAAATTTAATGAATCTAGAAAATCAAGTAGGACCAGATATCAGATTAATTTTAACCTTCAAAAGAAATCATAAAACCTTGCCATGTTTGACCCAGTGAATTACTTAAAACAACTGATTATTATTAAATTAGTTCAACAAAAATATTTCCTTTGTCTTTATTACTTGTTTTTCAACCAGAACATTGTTATTGTACAAATGCTGCATTTCATGCTATGCATAACCATTAGTGTAAGAGCTAATCGTTAACAGAATAAGATCACAACACTTTAGATCTTTTACTATTTAATGATCCATAATTATAGCGCTAACAAAATGCAAACATGCATGTGACCAGCAGAGCAAGGTAACTTGTACATACTAGGACAAAGTACTCAGTGCAAAATGACAATCTAAGACCTTATATCATTCAGTATATATCAGCATATTTATGTTGCAGATGGTAAAAGGTTTGATTGATTTTTGCAAATCAATACAATCTTAAGATCTTCTGCATACCGCCAAACAATCTGATCGAAGGAAATAACAACAAGGTAACTTATCGGTACTCAATTCCGGGCCATTCATGTTATTTGCCATTGAATTTTTATAACTTTCTTATGTGTATTTTATCTCCTTTGAAGAGCTATCAAACTGTCTAAAATCAGTACTTGTGTATATAGAGAAGGTCCACAAAAAATGTTATGAATAATTAAAAAATGTCTTTCACATAAAACATTGAAGTACATGATAAGGCAAAGTGAAACAACACCTTTACAGGAAAGGCTCATTGACATTCTTTATATCTGTTGTAGTGACGACACCCAACCACCCGTACCCTATTCAATTTCACAATGGAAAACAAATCCACTCTTGCAAGAAGAAAAAAAATAAAACAATTTTATACTTGTGTTGAAAACATTATCTTTAAATTTGAAAATACGTGGAAAATTCGAAAATTTAAAGACGTTTTTTGTCCTTGGTCAAACTGAACAGTTTTTGTGTGTGTGTGTTTTATCTATATACATGATATATATGAATCATCATTCTAACTTAAAAGACAATAGACAATTTTATACATTCTGAGCAAATTTATCCTAATAAGGCATGTGTTCTAGACACTGCAAAGCTTTTAAAAAGTGTGAAAAAGTTCCTTTTATTTATTTATTTGGGTTTTATGGCACACCAACGCAGTATAGGTTATATGGCGCCAAACAGGACTACGAATTTTGGTTTCACATCTCATTTACATCGAAATAAAAACATGAAGTACGGAATCAAAATTTGCATACCTGCTGGAATCACAGAGCTACTGCAAAACCAAGTGTTAAGACCCTATTAGTCGCCTCTTATGATCATGCAAGGGTAAGGCAGTAGTACCAATTTTTTTCATACATAGATCATCCCAGAACCACATAGGGCAAAGTTCCTTTAAAGTAAGTATGTACTTAATTCAGGTCCATTATTTCATTGATATTGTATCTGCACACAGCTAGATTATTAAAGAGCCAACTGTACTGAACTTGCCAGAAATGCTGTCATATAATGTCAAAACTGCATAAACAAGGAGCAACTGTTAGTGTTGTCACATTGTGTGTTGGCAAATAGTAAAACATCTCCAAACATTCAAATGGTAAATGTTTACAGTACAATTTAGCACAACTTGTCTGGAGACTAACATAAACTTATTACTTATCCTCTTTCAAATTGCAACTACAGCTGAATCTTGTTATCATTAACTCAGTTATCTCCAAATTCCTTCAGTCTTGAAGACATTTTCATGTCCATCCTTTGGAATCCAAGATACTGGGTTTCAGAAGATACATTTTTCATCCATTTTTATCATTTAGCGATTTTTTTTTTATTTTTGCTGGTGGCTGCAAAATTTGCATATGCAGGCTACATTCTCGTATTAGAGCTGTAAAAATAGTCCCTAAAAGCATATGTCTGTTGCATAATATTGCTGGTCTATTGAAAGAAAATTGAATAAGAAAATCAGTTAAAATATATGAGAAAAACATAACATTTCACTTTAACATTACCGGGGCATTTAACTGGAGCATTTTGAAACATAAAAGTTTCTAAATACCTCCCTTTTACATGAAAATATTATGTAAATTTCTGTTGATGTACAATAAAACCTGCCTCTAAAATTATATATTTTTTTTATTAAAACTTTGATAGAAGAACTATATCAAATAGTGATTAAATGAATATTTAGTTCTTAATTAAAATAAATATAGCTGCTTAAAATTTCAATAGGAAGGTGATACAAACGGAACACTGACCATGAACAGATGCTTTTCTTATTTTGAATGCTGGAAGATACTGTTTGATTTTGGAAAGTATATTTTCATTCGCTTTGCTGCCATAGATATGCACATCGCATATAAATACCAGAAATATATAATCAAATGTGCTTAAAACATACAACGGTCAATAAAAATTTAATGCCACTACATGAATCCCTCATTCTGTAATAAAAATATACTTGACACCATGATTCACAACATTAAACACAATCCAAAATATGATATGATTTATATACAAATAAAGTCATATTAATCTTTATTTCCAACTCTTTGCTGCTGTTATTTAATTATGTCAATAAAAAGGAATACCTCCATTAATTTTGATTTTTTTTAAATATATACTAATACACAAGACTGAAACATTTGAAAACACAGATCATTAGTAATATTAATTGTTAGGTGGGGCTTTATACAATATAAATATTGCGAAACCAGTCGTTCATGATATAAAACTACCGAAAGTATATACAATAAAAAAAATCTATCATACCTTTATATCGTTTTCTGTTATTCCAAACCTAGCCGATGTAAAACATTACACAAACAAAAAATACGAAAAAATTTAATACAAGAATGTCAACTGTAATACACAAAGCTATTTTCACGCAATGATTATGCAAACTAATCCGATGTATCAATACAATATGAAAACTTTACTTGATCCTCTTTAATACTCTGCCTACAGTTCTTACAAGTCCACACATTCTTTACGACAATTTCTGTCACTTAATACAACAAAATTTAAGTAGCGTAAACTCAAACAATTTCTTCTAGGACAAATGTTGACAATAATTGTATGTCAATGTACGTATCGTGTGATTATAAATATAATTTCTATACATACCCTCGCACCATTCATACATGTTTCTTATTCAATGACGATCAACCCAGTTTATACTTGAGTGAACGTAAAATCCTGGCAGTGGTTTTTAATCTTATCAAACAAAACTGATGAATGTTAGCAGGATTTTAAAACACAAGTGTTGACAATAAATCGTTTGGAGATTGATGTGTACCTTAAATATGGGTGTAGAAAGGCACATCTATATCAAGGCTTTAGTTGTAGATAAGTGGCTATATGTATACCAATAAAACAGCAGGGATCTGAATAAAATGTAATAGTCCTTAAAAGATATTTTATCATTTATGACACAATTTTTCAAGGTGCAAGCCTACTGTAGACACCATAAATATAGGTAACACTAACAGTTTGTGGTCATATAGGTAACTAGGTGTCATAAAGGTAACACATCAATTTGTGGTCATAAGAGTAACAAGGTGTCATAAAGGTAACACTTCAACACTAAAGATAGTACTTTTGATAATAGAGTAACTGTGGTTTTCATTGGCACTAAATGTATCATTTTAGGCTATACCCTGACACAGGTACTCTGTTTGGTTTAGGGATTTAAGTCACATGGACATGATCAAAATTAAATACAGCAATTTTCTAGCTTTAATGTGGACGAAGACTCCCATATTATTTCAGGAACCAACTAGCACCTGGGTAGGATCACTGAAAGATAGCTGGATAGCTTTAGTAATAGGACAACCAATTCAATGAAATAATTTTCCAAGGATAAAATGTTTACTGTTGCTAGAAATATAATGCTAATTAATGCCGAAGTCTTGCCCTGCTATCATAAGCAGATTAAAATATTTGCAAGGAGTACAATGCTAATTCATGCTGGAGATATGCTTACACAATATTTACTCATTCATTAAAGTTGAAGAGATGCTTACACAATATTTACAGGGTGTATAAGGTCAACTCTATGGAAGGGAATCTCCGCCAGGACAGGCATGCTGCTAAATGACATTGCTATGTTATTTACTTACATATGCGTTCTGCAACATTGCAACTGCATTTTAGTTTCTTACATTTGGCTAACAAGAAATTCATCTTTAATGCTTCTTAATGCTAAGAAAACAGTCCTTTCATGAATATCGGTTATTCTTGCATGTAACTGACAAGTGCGTTCAACCTTTTTGTTTGCTTACTACAATATTGAAATGTATACTCATGTTATTACTAACTGTATTCTATATTTTCTTACGCGTATTTGACGTTGTTGCTACTGAATGTAACGAGCTATTAACAACGTTGTGACTTGTGAATATTCCGAAATTTTCATAACTTGATTATTACTGCTTTTTGGATTTAACATTAGTGATGCTTGCAACCACTTGGTTCTTGTTTATATTACAGTTCCCCCGGCAAAAATAATATACTAAAACACATGGCTTTAATAAATATTTAAATTGCAGTATAACAAAAATGTAAGCATGGTAGTGCATTACAACATTACAGGGAACCAACAAAAAGCAAACATTTTAGCGCAAATTAGTATACACGGGAGACCACTCTCGACAGCAAATTCACGTGTTCGGTAGTTTCCGTAGGTTAAACGGTGAGAGAGTCTAAACTTACTAGGGCTGGGTACCGCCTTGAAAAAAATACCGCGGTATACCACGGTTTTTTCCTAAGTACCGTGGTATATACCATGGTATACCACCATATTCATCGTAAGACTTACAGCTATGGTAGTGGTCATAAAAATATTGAAAAACTCTCAGAAATACTTAATTTATTATGAGCAACGACGACGACTAGTTACTTGACTAGAATTAAAGAAAAAAATACACTGGAATAAGAACTTGACTAATGACTAGTTAGATTAATGACCCTTAGTATTTTTTACCAGCGTGTCTTCGTTGGAAGACGCCATATTGTCTCTAGGGAAGCACTGGGTCACATGTATATAGGTCGCGCTTGTTTGAAGTTCGATTCGTGCACCCGTTTGATAAACCAGTAACGTTTATGAAGGCTTCATCAGATTGTTTTCAAACAAAAAATAATAAATTTAGACTCGACATTTTCCATACTATTTATTTCTTTTTTAATACGTGCAAATACATACTGGGATATTTTAAACTATCATCATTTAAACAAGAAATTGGGACTCGCCGAATTTACCAGACTCAAAGTAAAAACAAGTGCGCCCATGATGTCATCCATCTATACGGAAAAATCTGGAGGTTTTCGAAGGTACATTTGGGTGATTATTTTTGGAAACTAATAATAGTAGCCTGGGAATTCCAGAGATATAAATCGGAAAATCATGCATGGTGTCAATTCTGTTACGGAAGGCTACATAGACAATGTAAATTAAAAATAAACAGAAGTAGGGATAATGTTGATAAAATACCGGTATTCCCCGATGGTACCGCGGTATCGTACCACGGGAAGATGGTACCACGGTTACTGGTATACAGGTAATGCCGCGCACCTCTAAAACTTACCCGTGTATACTTGTGTTGTTTTCGGTGGAAATTACGTCCCTGGACAGCTGGAAATTATGAGTACTTTTTTACTAAAACACCGTTCATGGTTCACTGATTTTATGGAAACTGCCGGAAATTCTGGTTACCAGCTTTCTACAAATTTCATATTACAAAATGTTAAAGTCGCATTTGATTAACTTCGTGCTGCTTAGTGCTTAGTTAGCACTGTTTTCGCCTTGCATAAATTTCAATCATTGCAATACTAAGAATCCATGAATTTAAAGTAGGGACCTACACAGAAAAGGTCTACAGCAGGGACCTATATATCAAAAACAAAAAACAACGGGCAACAACTAAATGTTAACATACATGTGTTAGTTTTATATAATGGAGGAACGATTTAATCAATTTCAGAAAGTAAAATGTACAAAACACTTAGAACTTGTTCACATAAACATTTTAATATGCCACACAATGAATGCATTTGCCATTTACACGCAAGAATATGCGTTTTACATACATGCAGTGACGAAAGATGCAAGGTATGTGCCACTAACGGATGGAAGGTAACACAAGGACGCATGGATGTTGCATTTAGTTTAAAACGAATAACACAAGGCAACATGCATTTGTCATTTAGCAGCATGCATGTCCTGGCAGAAATTCCCTAAAATGCAGTTGCAATATTGCAGAACGCATGTAAGTAAATAACATAGCAATGTCATTTGGCAGCATGCATGTCCTGGCGGAGATTCCCTTCCATACAACTCAAGCTAGAATGAATTGCTTATATAAAATTATGAATATTTACTCCGAGTATAATGTCATTCCATGCTGGAGAGATGCTTACACAATATTTACTCCAAGTATAATGTCATTCCATGATGGAGGGATGCTTACACAATATTTACTCCGAGTATAATGTCATTCCATGCTGGAGGGATGCTTACACAATATTTACTCCGAGTATAATGTCATTCCATGCTGGAGGGATGCTTACACAATATTTACTCTGAGTATAATGTCATTCCATGCTGGAGAGATGCTTACACAATATTTACTCAGAGTATAATGTCATTCCATGCTGGAGAGATGCTTACACAATATTTACTCAGGGTATAATGTCATAAGTTCTGCATAACATAGTATTTGCTTGAAAAATAATATCAATTCATGTTACAAAATATTGATTATGTTTTCTGTCACAATATGCTATAGAAATGTTTTAACAATATTCACTTTAAGTCCTATGTTGAAAGAGAATGTGATGCATGTAAGATCAGTTACCACTCAAGTATTCATAATTAATTGGAATGTTTTAAATTATCAGTGGTATGAAAAGATTTTGGAAGAGTGTTTTCAATAGCAATTACATATTTCTATTTTGACATGACTGTGAAAACCCAGTTCCTTTTTAACTGTTGACATAAAGTATAAATAATAACTAGGTTTTTCAGTGATCTTCATTCGGGTAAACAGGCCGCATGAAACCAGATACCTCCGCTTTCATTGAACCCCATTAACAAACCATTGACCACAATGTCCATTTATGGACTTTATGACTTTAACCTGTTCTCTTTTTCAATACGAACCTAGCTTTTAACTACTTAGACAAGACACCTTGATGTTAAATCTCTTTTCATTTCAATCTTTTCATACATTATCTTATGGGAATAAAAAGATATTTGAGGATTTAGGTACAGGACCAAGTCGGTTTGCAAATAACACAAAGGTTAAAAGGTTGGTAATACAAATAACTGTGTTGTAGGACAGAATTGTCCTAAATGGCTGTGTGTGAAGTAGCTGATATAAAGATAAAATAAAAAAAATAAAAAAATGCATATCTATTGAAATGGTTAATGCATATATTACAAAGTAAAACATGTAGTAGATATTAACGAGTATAAATCATCTTTACATAAATAACTAATTACAACTTTATTATACCATGCAATAACAGGATCAATTATGATATACTTATAACCACAATGTCAAGAATTGACATTCCTAACTTCTATAAGCATTTATATATATTAATAACATATATTCTTACCATACTCAAAGTAAGAGTTTCATATGTAACACTGGTAACCACCAGAAGTCCACACCTGGAATGGATGGAACAACTTGTTTTCAGCCAAACCTACAACAGTGTGATATTTGTCTCCTTGCAGGAAACAGTACCAGTTATCAACCAGCATTGCACACTTGTCAGGGTATCAGATGCAACTGGGAAACGAACTCAAAATGCTAACACCACAGTCCTACCTAACAACCAACAACAGGTTTAGAAAAACTACTTAAGTAGTACGTGAAAAGCATGTGATAATTCAAAAGTATCAAAACTGGAATTCAAACCTAAGTTCACCTGCTTGGAGTAAAAAATTTAATCATAGGTAGCATTGGGTGAGTGTGAAGTATGGAAAGCCATAAAGACAATGTCTTTGGTGCAAGTTTGGGGGACAAGAGAGTAGAGCAAGGGTGTGGGACAAGAGTGTGAGGCAAGGATGGCCTGGGGCCAAGAGTGGAATGCACAGGTGAAGGCAAGTGTAGGGAAAGATTGTTAGTCAAGTTTTTTCATGGGGTATAAAGGCATGGAATGTTGTGCAGTTCAGTTTGAAACAGAAATAAACAAAGTCTTTTATAAATGACTTTACTGTATAACATACGTATTACCCTGGATTTACTAAATCAAAGACACTGGATTAACAGTAATCTTACAGTGTATATACACAACCCAACATGTCCAACAATACTGACATCTAACTTTACCAAGATACACCAGGGAGCCAACTATAACTTGTAGTTTCTTCAAAATACTAGACATATTGCAATGTACTTGATGGAAGATTTATCGAAGCCCAATGTCACAGGCACATTTACAATATTTTATAATGTAACTGATAAGAACAGACCTGTCATTGTTCAAAATTATCTCATCATGTCACACAAAAATTCAGATATTTTTTAAAAAGGCTATTGAAAAAGTTTGTTTTTCTTCTACATTTGGACTTCTTTGAAGAGAAGAAAGTCAAACATGCTTTATATCCCCTGCCAAATATTTTTTTTGTTTATAAGGGGACTTTATAAGGGGACTACATTTTGAAAGCCATTTAATTTCTAAATATACACATGTAATGTACAAAAAGACCAAGCAACTCTTTGTTGGTTCTTGCTTTTTTTACAAAATCAAGGGGGAAAGGTCTGCTCTACGGTGATCAATATTTGTATTCAGTTTCATGAAGATCTATCAATGGGCTCCTTTGTTTCATGGAAAATTAAGAATTTTAAAACAATTAAAGGGCAAGAACTCTGCAGTTACTCAAGAGATCCTGATGAAAGATATGCAAGCACCACCTCCCTATAGTGATCTACATTTGTGTTAAATGTCATGAAGATCCATTAATGGATTACTTTATTATTTGGTAATTTATGGATTGTAACATAATTAAGGTAGTTCTTCACTATCGGATCGAAAAATTTTCTACAATGTATAGTTTGATTAAACTGACTTTTTAAAACTTAAGAATATACTTAGAAAATTCAGCAAATAAAAAAGATAGGGTTGTATGCTTGATTTTTTGCAAGACCGATTTAAAAAATTTGGACCTCAAGCAACTTTTCGTAAGTCTATGGAAGTCAAGGGAAAATCATAACTTTCACAATATTTTCATGAATAGAAATTTTTACTACAAGATAGATTTTAATGTTGTAAATAAACATATGGCCTTTCATGCAGTGAAATAAAATGTATAGGTCTGTATGCTTGTTTTTGAGACATTTGCCCATGATTAAAGTAAACTGCAAAGTCCACACTATTTTGAATTATTTAACATGTCAGATGTTTTAATATCTTATTTCTAACTTTAATCCAAGCTTTGTTCTATGTTTTCCGGATACCATCATTTCCGGTTTATCAAATGTGAAAAACTACCTTAAAGGGCAATGTCTTTTGTTAATGAAGTGATCCCGACACCTGACAAAACTACACATAAACCATGTTAACCTTAAACCTCTAAGTGTGACCTTGACCCTAGAGCTAGGGGACTGGATCTTGCACATGACATATTGTCTCATGTGAAACATTTATGCCAAGTAATTTCACAATCCCTTGATGAATGGCAGAGCTATGAACCAGACACAAAACAGACCCTGTTAACCTTTGACTTCTAAGTGTGACCCTGATCTTGGAGTTAGGGGTGTGGGTCTTGCGCATGACATATCATCTCACTATGATAATCATTTATGCCAAGTTGTTTTAAAATCCCTTCATGGACGGCAAAGTTATGGACCAGATACGAAACAGACCCTGTTAACCTTTGACCTCTAAGTGTGACCTTGACCTTGGAGCCTGGGGTCTAGGTCTTGCACATAACACATCATCTCATTACATCTATGCCAGGTTATTTCAAAATCCCTTCATGGATGGCAGAGTTACAGCCAGGAAAGTACTTACACGGACACATGGAATGATGGATGCACACACAGACGGACTGATGCACGCACACACGGACGGACAGCGCGGTTTTAATTTGGCCACCTTTGGGGGCATAAAAAGTGGTATGGAACCTGTACATTGTATGTCTGATAAGTGTGATTTTTGCTCAAATTTACGGAATTAGCTTTAAATGCCAAAGGCAAGAAGCATGGCAGAAAAGAAGTTACTAGTATTTCACTGCACAGCCCATTTCAACAATAGGTCAGAGAAATTAGATCTGTATACATTTCATGTTGCAAGGACAAAAATAATGTACTGTGACCTACTGAAAAAACAAAAACAATGGACTTAGTCATATAAGTAAACAGAAAACTTCATACTCATTCATTCTGGCAACTAGACTTTGAAATCATTTACATGATCCAATGTAACAGTCCTGGTACAGCCATTATACTGTAAAATCATTAATATTCGTGGGGGACTAATTTTCGTGGATTTTGTGGTTGCGTCAATCCACGAAATTTAATCCCAACGAACAAGTAAAATTTCCATTCATTTTTTGTTCAAAAGTTGAAATCCACGAATTCATATCCCCACGAAATTGCCGTCTTGACCAAAACCACAAATTTTCATGCCCACGAAATTTAATGATTTCACAGTAGCTAGAAACAGGACAAAAAACACAGACACTTTGCTGCAAGTACATATTTCTATGATGCATTTTTTTCAGTTCTGTCTTGAGAGACCGCAGCAGTTGTAGTTACTTAGCCTTACATTTTGCGGGGAAAAAATCAAACAATATCAAATCATAGAAAGAAAAGGTTGTTTCACATGAAAATTGAGCAGCATATTATAAAACATGTATATTACTCTATAACGTCCCAGAGCTGAAATTTCACATAACCAGGCTGAACGTAGTTTTCAGCAATTGTTTAAATTTGGTATTCATTTTTAAAGGGGGACAACTTTTTGAGAATGTTTAAGTATCCATCGTATAGGACAGTACAGCACAACATGTCATGGTCAGGTAGAGTGTTGGTAAAGATGTTGTTCATTTATCAAATAAATCTGTGTTTTGAAGAAACACTCCTAAACCTTAACATTTTATACCAGTCAAATACCCTGGTATTTTCTTTAGATACCATTATAAAATGTGGAAGAGATTTCAGTGATTTTATGAATGAATCTTACAAAACCACAAGTTGACAGTCACTGAGAGCCACCAGTGGACAACTGTTGGGTGTATGCAACACTACCTTAACTTCTCCATTACCTTATATTTGTTACTAGACTCTAGCCTTTTAATCTTAAAATGTGTAACATAGATAATCCTCTTCAGGTGATCCAGTCTTTCAATAGCAGATCTGCAGATCCTTTACATTATTACACAAATGCCCAGTATGAAAGAATTCTCAAAATTAGACCAAATATAAGAGGTTTACAAGGTTTTCAAGTAGGCATATTATAGACCCACATCTATTCAATTATTTTGTTCTTTTACATTATACAAATTGCTTCTGTGAAGATGCAGCTGATAAAGAACACAAACATGTATGTCTATCCAAAATAAAGAGATTCTTAGTTAAAAAAGGTTAAAATAGTTCCTTCAAAACATTAATGTACTATCTGATACATTGTAGCAGGTTTTTATCATATGAGCCGTGCCATGGGAAAACCAACATAGTGGCTTTGCGACCAGCATGGATCCAGACCAGCCTGCGCATCTGCGCAGTCTGGTCAGGATCCATGCTGTTTGCTAATGGTTTCCCTAATTGCAATAGGCTAGGAAAGTGAACAGCATGGATCCTGACCACACTGCGCGGATGCGCAGGCTGGTCTGGATCCATGCTGGTCGCAAAGCCACTATGTTGGTTTTCCCATGGCATGGCTCATATTTTTCTTCTTACTATTATGATAACATTGATTATTCAAATACAAAGAAATCATCTATCTAATAATGCAAGAAAATTGGTCTCTTAATTGATATTTCTGGGGCTGAGCTCATAATTTTTGGAATAGATATTCTGACAGAAGCTGGCAAAACAGCTTTTTATTGCCTTAATGAAATACAAATTTACATGCAGTCTGTACAAGAATCTCTGCACAAACCTGACAGGTAACAAGAGCTGTCAGAGGACAGCATAGTTCGGCTATTCAAAAGCGTTGTCACTAAAAAATCAAAAGTGGTAGAAAGGGGCATAACTTTGTAAAACAGCAAAACAGAGTGATGGAACTTGTACATTTGCATGTCAGATTATCAAAGTGAACAAGTGTGTAAAGCTTCAATCTATTCTCAGTGGTGGTTACTGAGATGATACGAACTTAACCAAAAATTGCTCAGTGGAAAAAGAAGCATAATTATGGTAAGTCTGTAAAAGTATAAAATTGAGTAACGAAACTTGTGCATTGCATGTCAGATCATCACAGTGCATATGAATGAGAAGTTCCAATCCATTTCTTCTAACGGTTACTGAGATAAAAGCTTACATAAAAACTTAACCAAATATTGCTACGTCAAAATGGGACATAACTTGGCAAAAATGCAGAACTGAGTGATGGAACTGGCAAACACTGCATGACACTGCATGTCAGATTATTACTTGGAACAAGTTAGTGAAATTTCAATCTTCTTCTTCGTATGCAGCATAGCGATATTGCATAGTGCTGTAGTTTGTCCAGAGAGTGCCAATGGCCCAGCACCTCTGTCTTAGACTCTCTAGGTTTCTGTCAGGGTTACCTCACCCTTAGTTCCGAGTTCATACCCTACCCTGGGAACACAGGGACTATTTGTCCCATAGCTGGGGTCTTTTCATAGGCATCAGGGCGTGTCCACACACTAGTGGGCCTGGCATGCCCCATGTCTGGGGGCAGACCTTCTCTGAGTCCCCTGCAGTTCTGCCTGAGGCCGCAAGGTGCTCAGTTACCATGTGGCGCCATCTGGGAGGCATTGCAAAAGGGCTTGTCTGCAGAGAGGCTATGTACTTGCAGGGAAGACTTATGCTCTCGGCTTCTTTTTCACCAGAAGACTAGCCAGTGCGGAAGGTGACAAATACACAACACACTGCACTTGACGCATCAACTGACTAATGCCACACTAAATTTCAATCAATTCAGGGCACAAGTGGTTAATGAGATATCAGCTTACAAACCAAATCTGGATGCCAACACAGTTGTGGATGACGATGAATGTCTGAGTGTAATACTAATTAAAGGTCTAGATTCTACCTATTCTTTGAATAATCAAGCTATCAAAAAATAAAAGCGCCATGACTCCATGAAAAATAATTGTGAAACCATATATATATATGCAAAGTGAGGCTCCATACTGAATCATTCCTATGAATTAAGCATCATTAAATCCAAGTAAAACAGAATTAAAATACCATTTTTAAGGACCATTACTCTGCTAAAATAATCCACCCAGAACGTGCAAAATATCTGTACATCTCTTCTTGGTCATGAAGCTTCCCATGAAGTAATGTTGAAAATTACAGCCAGTTGTGGCCAAGAAAAAACGCAAACAAAGAATGATGGGACGGACACATGTAGGGATGAAAAACAGGTACTATATTATGAATGAGTATATACTTCAATCATTTCAGAATTGTTTGGCTTGCTTTGATTACAAAATCATATCAATGGTAGTTATAAGACTGACAAATGTAATACTAAATCATATGACAAATAAATTTGCACCACTGAGGTGTATTTGTCAAAAATTCTCAGGGGGCATGCTGCACCCTTAAGAAATTCCACCCCTTCTAATCCGCCCGTGAAACTTAAAAAAAGATACGCCCCTGACAGTGTACCCTGCATTTTCAAAACAAAAATCCGGTTAAAATGGAAATATGAAATACAGTAATAATCAACAAAGAATGACACGGGTACGAACATGTGGTCTGGTCACTGGGGTTGGGACGTCCCAGACCAGGTGAAAATAATACCAACCTTTATTTGTAAACGAGTCGACTAATATCCCTCGAAATACCTTTCCTGAAAACTGTCAAGTTTAAATAAAATAACTGCTTCAAAACAAGTCAAAAGTTACTCTAAAATACATGTTTTGTGTCCGTGCCAATTAATTGGTTAGGTCCAATAGTCTCTGACAGCACCATTTGATTGGTTTACGAGTAGTGGTCACGTGGTGTTCTGCAATGAACAAAACCAAAACCGAAAGTAGACACAGGTGTGCAAGAACTTATTACTTTTTTGCTCACCTGTCTTTAGTTAAAGTCATATTTTACTCAAGTTACAGTTTTAAAATGCATTTAAAATTTGCACCTTTAAAAAAACTTTTGTTTACAACCCGTGAACTACGGGAGATAACACAGGTTAAAATGCTTACTTATTACACAGTAGTATTACTCTCCCTTGTATTTCCCACAATTGGATGAGCAGGCAGTGTCGCAATTCCACAAGACTTCTGAGCACTTGAAGCAGTCTAGGGATGCACAATACAATGCATAATGTATAAAATAATGCTGACTTTCATCCCACTTTCTACGGATATTTCTTATTTTATATATATTTCCAAGACTATCAAATCGTAATATTTCATACGGCGACTTTCATATATATTTGAAATGGGTGCTGTAATGCTACCATGTTTGCTGTACCACAAACATAAACACAAAAAAATATTTATAGAAAACTGCAGCAGGATGAAAAGTAAAGCATGGGTCTGGACCCCAACCCGGAAAATCCTAAAAAAGGAAAGAAGAGAAGAAGGAAAGAAAATGTGTTTTTTTTCTGGAAAAGGCAATATTAGGACCGCATTCAAAGTGTATGTGGCTACTGCTACATACAACCCCGACCTAATTCATATTTATGTTAATTATCTCAAAGAAACAAAGAATTTCATTTTTAAGAAAATTTAATTTTATTAATTTTCCCAAATCCAGCAGGTGAAGTTCAGAGCTTATAAAAAAAGAAGAAAAAACTTTGATAAGGGGTATATTGTAGCCTATGTAATATTGCAGTGGAAAAAGTGTTCTTGAATGCTCCTAAAATGCCCCAGAATGCAGGAAATGAAGCGCTGAATTTAAAAAATTTCCGGGAGATATGCCCCCGGACCCCTAGCTTAATTTTCTATTCCAGCCTGTTCAACAAAATTTTTGTCAACTTTATTCTGTGATAATATCATAACACTGAGTCCGTTGAAAATGGGGACAAGGGTGGGAAGGGGATTCATCAATTGAAATGTCATATGTTTCATCAAATTGAAACATTTACTAAGAACCAGAAGGACATTATTGACAAACGTAATTTCCAAAGTTCAAGTCAATGAGAAGGCTCGAAAAAGGGGTGTTCAAATATGTATGTGTACCTTGGATTCAGTATGGGTACAAGGTCAGGATATCGGGACAATTTGGGGGTGTTGAAGTCACCGAAGATCAACTTTAGTGCCTTTTAGGGATCTGATAAGTTCCACTGACCTTTCAAAATTCAATGATGTTGGAAGTCATTTCCGTTTTGTCTGCGGCAAGTAGCAGCATAGAATGGCCTGGACCAGCTCACATTCGGATTTTGACCCAAAAGATTCTATAGGATTTAGTGAAGTATTGCTCGGAACTGATTAGGTGTGTTTGCTTTTGACCGGAATGATGCCACCGCCTTTACCATAATATCTATTCTTGCGGAAAAGATGATCGACTGGAAGATTTCGCTTGTGAAATGTCTTTAAAGTTGATACAATGACAATTGATAACTTTGACATGCTTACAGAGCTGAAGTGTGTGCATAGCCAGAAGAATGAGAAGCCTATTTGAGGATTCCACCGAGGTAGTCCAACCCGTAACGTAATTATCACTTTCATTGCATTTCAGTCTGATATCAGACTCTGTGGACGGACCGTTAGGGAAGGTAACTAGAGTCACGCATCTGGACTGCCACTGAGGGTCCTTTGTTAAACACTTAATTTTGTTTTATTCCAAATAAACCGATAACGGCAGTTTGATTGTGCTGATATCTCCGTCTTCCCCATTCCATCCCACCCCAGCCCACCAAAAATGTTATGATAACTGTTAAGAAATGAGAAAATGAGAGGGAAAATCGACGTCAGGGATATGGTGTTCTGTTGGGGCCTATGATTCATCACTTTTATTATAAATCACGACGGCAAAGCGTGAGACCACGACGACGTAGCTGACATCACGATGTCGTGATCATGATGGCAAAATCATGATGGCGAAGCGCAAGATCACAACAGCAAAGTGTGAAACCAAACTCGCGAAAGATTTATAATTTTTTACGCTTCGACATCGTGTTCTTGCACTTTACTCTTCGCGTATCGCATTCGCATGACGACGGAGTACAAAATCACGATCATCAAACATGAATTCATGATGGGCAAGAACGAGATAACGATGACGAAGCGCGAAATCACTTAATATTTGTAACTTAATTCAAGCTTTGATCTCATGATCTCGAGCTTCGCCATCCTGATACTGTACCTCGGCCAGTATAATAGAGGAAGCGAGTGCCCAAACGGAACACCTTACTGGGGAAACATCTGCATATGACGCTACAGCAACTTTACACTGTCTGAAGTGATTATTGTTCCAAGCAAGAAAAAATAAAAGCTCATTTTGGATAAATCAGATTCATTTTTTTTTCAAAAAAAGAATATCTAGTCATTCAAAAGATATTTTTAATTTATTTTGACAAAAAATGTAAAAAAACACGTTGCAGCCATACACCCCACCGAATCGTCACAGAAGGCACGAATCCATCCCTCGGGATTTCACAAATACACATGTAACACGAAAAAACATGCCAACGGTTCTCCGTAAATTACTTTTTCATTAAAATAATATACCAGAAAAAAATAATGTAAAGCATCAAAGACGTCGCATTTTTAATGATATGCTAATTAAACTAAGTCGAACACCAAATACAGCGGCAACAAAATTGCATTTTGAGCTGTACAGTTTTAAACTATCAACCTCAAATTTATGCACAATATTACAAAAGCTTACTGCTTAATTCTTGAGGGAAGAAAATACTGAAATATTGAGATCATTCAGAATTATTTTAATAATTTTTTAAGGTTGAAAGTCATTCATTCTTTTCTTTATTTTTATTTTTTGTTTTTATCGTGGAATCCATTCATATCAATACCAATCTGGTATAATCAATCAATGTTTCTGTACATTTTGTATATGATTACGATCTCGTATAATCATGATAGAACTCATCTTAAGCAGTTTCTAGATGGCATGAGGGTTGTTGCACATTTCATTACCTTCCATGATGGATTGTTCCCCACAATCAAAGGATGTCTAGAACCGTAGCTCAAAGATAAGGTCACACTTAGAGGTCAAACGTCAGTACTGTTTTTTTTTCTTGTCCGGTTTATAACACTGACATCCTTGAAAGGATTTCAATATTGCTCGGCACAGATGTATCCAATAATAAGACGACGTGTTATGCACAACACTCAGACCTCTAGCCCAAAGGCCAAGGTCACACTCAGAAGTCAAAAGAAATAGTGATTTTTTTCCTGTCCGGTACATAACTTTGTCATCCTTGGACGCCTAGCCCAAAGGTAAAGGCCACACTCAGAGGTCAGAGGCAATCGTGTTTTTTTTTTCCTGTCCGGTTTATATATTTCTCTGTCATCCTTGAACGGATTTTAATATTGCTCGGCATAAAATGTATCCCATATTGAGACGACATGTCATGCATAACACCCAGACCCACAGCCTAAAGATCAAGGTCACAGTAAGAGGTCAAAGTAAATAGAGTTTATTTTTCCTTCTGACATCCTTTGAGGAATTCTAATACTACATGGCACAAATGTATTCCATAATGATATGATGTGAGATGTGCAATACCCAGACCCATAGCCCAAAGGTCAAGGTCACACTCAAAGATCAAAGGTCAATAGGTTTTTTCCTGTCTGGTCCATAACTGTCATCCACAAGATAAGATAAGATAAGATAATATTTATTTAACGTCGGTTATATATAAAAGTTACAATATAAGCTCGAAGCTTGTATCCGACATGAATATATTATCCTATAACATACAAACAAACAAACTGTAAATAAAAGTATCATTAAGACATTAAAATTAAGATTAAGATTAACTTCTTCAGATTAAAATCTGAGTATCCATCAGAGAATTTTAATAATACTTCCCACAATGAGACGATATGTCGAGTGCAAACACATAACATAGAGCCGTCCGCTGGGTAAAAAATATAATTCTAACACGATCCGATTCATTTTCCTATTAAACAAAGAAGGCAGAAAACAAAGAATTATTACACAACAAATCACAGTTCTGACGTCATGTTATTACGTCATGGCGTCAAACGGATTAGCGGCGCGCTGGAAAAGAAACCGATCGAAAACGGGCAAATATGTCGTTCAGATGCGTATTATTATATCACTCGGGCTGCGCCCTCGTGATATAATTCCTTCGCATCTGAACTCCAAACTATGATTTATTCAACGACAAATCACTGGATGAGATATATTATTTCTTAATTATTCATATCAGGATGGCGTTACCTCTATGAGAAACGAACTTGGGTGACAGATCTTAGAAGACAGACGAACTAAGACAAAACTAATTACTTTTTACAAAACTATATAAAATTCAAATGAAGCAGCATTGGGATATGCACTTTTTTCAAAAGTGGTTTCTTATTTTTGCTTAATTTGATGGGATTTCCGCGTTATGGATAGCACCTAATTGTTCCTTCTCTTCAGAAGGATAAGTCACACTTGACTGAGCAACTGATCTAGAAAGCTGTTGTAATTACAGGCTGACCAATCAAACTCCGTGACCTTAGAAATAACATCTGACGTTAAAATTAGTCTTTCCTAATTGAGGCGACTCTCTGACTGAAGGACTGAACTGAATTACATATTGCTATACCCGAGGATGGAAAAGCGGCTTTTTTTAAACATGCCAAACATCTTATTTGTCACAAAGGTTAACATACGTCGTTAGCATTCGAATGCATGGTCTATATGTGAAAACAAACCCCATTTCGACCCTCTAAGTGTGCGCAACAAATTCACGCATCGAATGGTACACTACACGTGTTGATTGACCGGGTCAATGTGCCTTGCCGTATTTACTCAACTGAAAGTGGTAACGGATTTATTTTGTTGTAGGATCTAACAACTTACATGTATGTAAGCGTAGATACTTTGAAAATAGCGGACTTGGCATTTTTAGGTTGTAGAAAACAACATAGCTCTTTTTCAAAATTCTAGTTTTTTTGTATTTTGGTACAGAAATAAACTCACCCTTGATATTATTTATATAGATTTACCCTAGAAGGAACTTTTGCTATGCTTTAACTTGTTTCATATTTAGCTTTTTGTTGGAGAAGCAAGCCTCGAACTCACGATCCCTGGTTTCGTATTCAGACGGTGTTTCAACTGGACCAATGTGTGCGCTCTAACAAACTGCAAATCCGACATGTTTCTGTTCCTGAGTCGTAAGCGGTCAGAACAAAACCGGAAAAGAAATGTGACCAACGGGAATTAAGCTTACAATTGAGCATGGCACCGATTGGTCAGAAAGGATATATAAGCGCGATAACACTAGTTCGCGGTCTCACTACTTTGTTACTAGTTTGCGAGGTAATTTGACATTATTATTTGATTACTGGAACAAGAGTATAGGCTACTATATGCAATTTTCATAGATATTTTTGTGTGTTTTCTGCCATGCATATATAATTTCTTGACAAATAAACGCATGATATGTAGATACATGTTTAGTTATTCACGCTCCGTATTTCAAGATATTTTAGTGTATCTATTTATAAAAAAAATATATATATTAATGTTGTACTTTTATTTAGCATGTCATAACGTTAGGGGTACTTGATGTGTTTGTGTTTAATTGTTGATGTGACATGTCATTCATTTTCTATTACAATGTGCCTAGTTTCATTCACATATTGCCGCTTTTGATGGTTACATAATTTATTTTTGGCATAGATACACTGCTGTGGGACATGTAGCCACAGTGTTGATAACATGCTACTCCGCAGTGATTAAGCCAAGTTTTAGCTCGGCTTTTTGAAGCATTAAAATTTTTGGTTAAAGTTTTTGATAATTCGAATACAGTATCTCAGTAACTCAAAGCTATGACTTGAAACTTAAAAAAGTTATTTACTAATCAAAGTCTACACCAGGAGAAACAATCCCCATAATTTTGGTTTGAATTTTGACAGGGTTATGCCCCTTTTTAACTTAGAATTTATTGGGAATTTTTTTTATAAAGTCAAATATCTCTTGTTACTATCAAAGCTTTTGACTGGAACTTAAAATATTTATTTACCGTCAAACTCTACACCAGGAGAAACAATCCCCATGACTGATTTGAATTTTGAAAGTGTTATGCCCCTTTTTAACTTAGAATTTTGTGGCCCACAATGTGGGCGTTGGTTAAAATTTTTGTTTAGGTCCACCGTTTCTTAAAACTGTAAGAGCTACAGCTTTGAAACTTTGCACACTTGTTTATCATCATTAATGGACTATATAGGCCAAGAAGGCAAGAACCATATCTCTGATATGTATTTTGTCGGAATCATGGCCCGTTTTGCACTTAAAAATTTTTTAGTTTCTCGATTAAAACTTTTGTTTAGGTCCACCTTATGTATCAGTAACCTACATTTTGTCAGAATTATGGCCCTGTTTGTATGTAGCAAATCTGAACTATAACTCTTACATATTGTCCAGCACTTGCAGAAGAGTGATGGCACCAGTAGATGGTGCTCTTGTTCAACTTTTATTAGCTCACCTGAGCAATGCTCAGGTGAGTTTTTCTGATCGCTCGATTCGACGTCCGTCGTCTGTCGTCTGTCAACATTTAGCTTGTGTATGCAATAGAGGCTGTATTTTTCAGTTAATCTTCATGAATATTGGTCAGAATGATAACCTTGATGAAATCTAGGCCGAATTCGAAAATGGGTCATCTCGGGTCAAAAACTAGGTTACTAGGTCAAATCAAAGAAAAACCTTGTGTATGCGATAGAGGCTGTATTTTTCAACTAATCTTCATGAATATTGGTCAAAATGATAACCTTGATGAAATCTAGGCCGAGTTCGAAAATGGGTCATCTCGGGTCAAAAACTAGGTCACTAGGTCAAATCAAAGAAAAACCTTTTGTATGCGATAGAGGCTGTATTTTTCAATTGATCTTCATGAATACTGGTCTGAATGATTGCCTTCATGAAATCTAGGCCGAGTTCGAAAATGGGTCATCTCGGGTCAAAAACTAGGTCACTAGGTCAAATCAAAGAAAAACCTTGTGTGTGCGATAGAGGCGGTATTTTTCAATTGATCTTCATGAATTTTGGTCAGAATGATTAGAAATCTAGGCCGAGTTCGAAAATGGGTCATCTGGGGTCAAATACTTGGTCACGAGGTCAAATCAAGGAAAAACTTTGTGTATGCGATAGAGGCTGTATTTTTCAACTGATCTTCATGAAAGCCAGAATGATTACCTTGATAAAATCTAGGTCGAGTTCAAAAATGGGTCATCTGGGGTAAAAAACTAGGTCACTAGGTGAAATCGAAGAAAAACATTGAGTATGCAATAGAGGATGTAGTTTTCAATTGATCTTCATGAAATTTGGTCAGTGATTGCCTTGATGAAATCTAGGTCGAGTTTGAATATGGGTTATCTGAGGTCAGAAACTAGGTCACTAGGTCAAATTAAAGAAAAATCTTGTGTATGCGATAGAGACTGTTTTTTTCAATTGATTTTTATGAAATTTGGTCAGGATGATTGCCTTAATGAAATCTAGGTCGAATTTGAATATGGGTCATCTGAGGTCAAAAACTAGGTCACTTGGTCAAATCAAAGAAAAAACTTATGTATGTGAAAGAGGCTGTATTTTTCAATTGATCTTCATGAATTTTGGTCAGAATGATTGCCTTGATAAAATCTAGGTCGAGTTTGAACATGGGTCATCTAGGGTCAAAAACTAGGTCATATCATAATCTAAGAAAATGCTTGTTTTATCACAAGAGACCAATTTTTTGGTCCAATCTTAATGAAAATTGGTCAGAATATTTGTTTCCATGAAATCACTAGGTCAAACATGTTTTACACTGTTATGGTGTGTTTCTTAGGTGAGCGACCTAGGGCCATCTTGTCCCTCTTGTTTTTACCAGTTGACATGGCTGTATAATAGTCGAGCACTGCTGTCCTCCAACAGCTCTACTAATAATAAACAATAGACACAAGAGAGGGATCAATAGGGCCACAATGGCCTTCAAGTTTATCATGAATAGGTTTTAGCTGATGTTTGTTAATTTTAGTAATGACGGGGGTAGATGAAGTTTTTCATTTGATTTTTCTTTTCATTGATGGCATAACTTATTCATATTTTAGATCTACTTGGTAAAGCATGTCTGGAGACGGCTGGAACCTGCAAGATGACATCAGTGTGGATGATCCAGAGATGAATGCACTAATTCAGGAAGAAAAAGATAGACAGAGGAAAGGTTTGGAATTAATAGCTTCAGAAAACTTTGCCAGCAAGTCCGTTCTACAGGCTCTTGGTTCCTGTTTGAACAACAAATATTCTGAAGGCCAGCCAGGACAGAGGTAATTGTCTATGAACTTGATTTTTATCATAACCAGTTCAGGTAGTTCTGCACCTTTGATAAACCAGGGTTTTTTCTTGCTGTTTTGGGAACATAGCCTATACCCCCAAAATTGGGAATTTTGACGCGTAAATGTTCCAGATTGGGAAATATTTAGTCCCATAGGATATAGTTTACAAGGATGTGTTTAAGCACTTTCTCATACACTTGTTTCACATTGTACAACCTCTTTAACATACTGCCATTACAAAATTGTCCATAATTTGGTCAATGTTTGTGCAATTTTGATGATTTTTTTTTTCAGAATGTAGATTGGGAATTTTTGCACTCATTTTGGGAAAAAAAACATACTTTTTGGCATTGGGAATATAGCCCAATAACGGCTATAAAAATGGCAAAAAAAAAACAACCTGTAAACCATAGGTAATGGCATAATGTCATTTATTACATACCTCAGGCCTTTTTTTCATCAATTTGGGAATGCCACCGACACCAGTGGAATTGGGAAAATGCTGTCGGAAATTATCTTAATTGGGACAATTTGCAAATTACCAAAATCTACATAAATGTGTTTTTGTGTGAAAAATTAATGAATTGCATTTCAGTAATTGTTCAACAGTATTATAATTTACCTAAATATACATACAAATTAGCAAAACTATCTTAAAACAGCAAAAACCCTAAAAGGTATAATCATTTGGGAATTTTAAATTCAACTTTGGGAAAAAAAACATACTTTTTGGCATTGGGATTACCTCCTTTTACCGGAGGTAGATTTATAGGGAAAAAAAGCCCTGTACCTGTACTGTACTGGTTTCTATTCCCTGTCAAGTTACATCATACTTTGAACTGAATTTGACCTAGACATGCAAAACTACCTTAATCTTGTTTAAACATTGTTTTTGGATACAAATGGTTAAGAATTGGAATTTTTTGTCATATCAGTTGCTTTTGTTTGTCTATCTTGGTTTTCTGTCTAGAAGCCGGCATATTAATCTGAAGGCCTATGAATGTAGATGTTCTTCAGTTTACTGGTCTTCACTTTTTGTATGTTCCATAAATGATAATGAATTGGTGATAAGTGATATTATAGTACTTTTGTAATTTGGCAAAAATAATAGCATTATGACAGTACAATCTTTCCTTGGATTGATTTCAATCAATGAATGAATTTGTGTTACAGATACTATGGTGGCAATGAAGTCATTGATAAAATAGAACTGCTGTGTAAGAAGAGAGCTCTAGAAGCCTTTGGGCTAAGCCCCGAGGAGTGGGGAGTTAATGTACAACCACATTCAGGTTCTCCAGCCAACTTTGCTGTTTACACAGCCTTGGTAGGACCTCATGGGCGCATCATGGGTCTTCATTTACCAGAGGGTGGACATCTCAGTCATGGCTTCATGACACCAAGTAAAAAGATATCTGCAACATCGTTGTTCTTTGAATCTTTTCCATACAAACTAGATCCTGTCACCGGACAAATTGATTATGACAAACTTGCAGAAAATGCTAAGTTGTTCTTGCCTAAGATGATAGTAGCAGGTAAGGCTATTAAATTGAAATGTAATATTTTATGCTTCATTAAAAAAAATGAGTTGTCATGGCGTCTAATCCGGTCTTTCATTTTCTATAGAAACAGTATTTTAGATGATGGAATTTACAAAGGTTTCAGGAGCACTTAATCAAACTGGGTTAGAATTTGACCAGTATTAACAATTACAGTCTGCTCAAACATATTTTTATACCAGATTTTAAAGTCTGTTTTTGTGCAAGTTTTAGTTGTAATATTTTTATTATTTGTCTTTTAATAATATTTACCGTTTTTCTGACTTAAAAATGATTATCACTTGTTTCAGGAATAAGTTGTTATTCTCGGCACCTTGACTACAAGCGTTTCCGAGAAATTGCTGATGAGAATGGAGCTTACCTCTTGGCTGATATGGCTCATGTGAGTGGTCTTGTGTCTGCTGGCGTAGCTCCTAGTCCATTCGAATTCTGTGATGTTGTAACGTCAACAACCCATAAAACCCTGCGTGGGCCCAGGTCAGGTCTAATCTTTTTCAGAAAAGGTATGATGTAGCTATAGTAGGATTCTTATTCATTGAAAATTGGTAGGCCATTCTTAAAAAAGTTTAGTGTGCTCACACTAACTCAATAATATTGCAAGAACACCAACTTTTTTACCCTCTCAGTAAAAGATTGTTGAAAGTTAACTATCCTACTGCCTTCTTTCTGTCGATTATAAATCACTTTACCTTGCAGTAATGGTCTGTCAGATCTCAACTTGAAGAACGTTAGGATTATTACATCTTTAGCTTCAACTTAAACCCTTGTAAAAATACGCTAAAATTGTGTCCGTGCGACGTTAAACCCAACAAAATAAATAAATATTGTAAAAATACATGTTGAAGCACTGCAAATGAAGTCTTTTTTTTTAGGCTGGCCTATCTACTGTATTGCAGTGTATGACTCTTGTAGGATGATGACATTTTATTTAAGCCTATTTTGAGCTTTAAATAGCCTTTTGTAATAACTTGATCGTAGATGTCAGTATTGCCAAAATTTAGGTTAAAGTTCTGCATGTAAGCAGGTTTCTCAGACGCTGCTTTCAAATTTCACATATATCTTTTGCATCACGAGATGATCTCCCAGGATATGTTCAGAGCTCCAGATAAGCTTTTGGTGCAATTGGGTATTTACCCATCGCTTTTTGTCTGAATTGGGTATTGGAAATTTGAATTGGGTAAAAATAATATCATTACCCAGCCTTTTCAGAAGTAATTGGGTATTTGCTAAAACCAATTGGGTATTTTACCAATCTCGCACTAACAATTGAGTATTTTTTCGCTTACAGTATACATGGTATATATCATTAAACAGGACTGACTAAGTATTTTAATGGCGCCCTTCAATGTTTAATACAAAAATGTATTTAAAATTGTAATGAATGTTTCATACTGTTGTTTTCTTTTTCACTTTTAATGCAGTCTGAGATCAGTTCATCCACAATATCCCGAACGATGTGGTCACCGCAATATGCATTGTCCCAAAAGATGTCATCCAGTATTGGTGACACTACATCGTCACAAACAGATAACTGTCATTGTTGAACAGCAAAATATCCCACTAATTTGTTTGTTTGTGCTGCAACAATGTTTTTTCCTGCAACCTCTTTACATTTTATCGGCGTAAAATTGTTTACAAAGCGTCCAAATAACACCGATCAGCCGACTGAATGGTCCTGTTATTTTTCCGATAAATTGCAACCTGTTCTGCAGTACCGTATAACCAGTCAGTCAAATCTAGCGTTAAAGTCTCGTACCCGTTCTAGTTATAAGGAAAATGCGATACGCAAGCTATTTTTTACGAATTGGGTATTAGGAATTTTAATTGCGTTTCAGTACGCACACTGTATGAATTCAATTGGGTTTTCTGCAATTTTAATTGCGTAAATACGCAAATACCAACTTACCTGGAGCTCTGTATGTTACATAACTCTAGCATTTATTTTGTCAAAATTATGCCACATCAATTGAATATGAACTCTTGTTACATAAATCTTGCCAAGTAATGGCTCTTACTTTACTTGAAATTGTCAAATAGTCTGTCACACTACTTTGGTCGAGCTCTTGTTCATGTATGAAAATCACTTAAACTTTCAGATAGCTCATAATTACATTATGCATGTCTTTCATTACAAATACAGCGGCTGAAAATCTGTTCCAAACAGTTATATCACCAAACAGTTAATAAAAATTTATAGTTATCCTTACTATGAACGTTAAATGTGCTATGCAGAAGGAATTATTTTTAACGGTTCTTGTAATCAATATTGTCCAAAATATAACATCCAAATTACATCAACCTTACAGCTTGTTTAAACCGTTTGTCAAGTTGATGATTACCATTTGTGTCTGCAGGTGTTCGTAAGGTGAACAAAGATGGGACAAAGGAAATGTATGATATAGAGAAGAAGATCAATGAGGCAGTGTTTCCCGGACTTCAGGGAGGCCCACACAATCATCAGATAGCTGCTGTTGCTGTGGCGTTGAAACAGGCAAACACACCAGAGTTTAAAGCATACCAGAGACAGGTTATTGCTAATGCTCAAACGTTGGCTAAGGAATTCTTAGCAAAGAACTACACTCTAGTATCTGGTATGTTAACTTCTACATACACAACCCGTAATTGTAGCATCAGATGATGTTTCTGAGCAGAAGCATTAGATTTAACTCCAGACGAGATTATTAAGATTATCTAAAATATTTTAAATTGCTGGAAAATTTTCATCAATTACATATATCCTTTTGGAAGGATATAGGTGCATATCTCTATTAAAATCCTTTAGAATGCTTGACTTCCAACTTTATTTTGTTGAAATAAAAATTTGTAAGTTTTGTGTAGATTTATTTTATATCGGTGTGCATGTTTGTTACCTGTATATGTAGTAAAATTTCGAGGTAAAGAAGTAAAAATATCAGAAGAAAATGAAAGCAAATGCATTTATATTCAGGGAAAAGGTAAAGAATATGTCCAACAATTTAAATAGATTTGATTACTCTTTAATTAAATATGTTGATGAACCTTTTGTTCAAATACAGGTGGCACAGATAATCACTTGATCTGGGTAGATTTACGACCAATGAAAATAGATGCCCACCGTGCTGAGGCCGTACTGGAACAAGTGGGTATTGCACTTAACAAGAATACATGTCCCGGTGATAAAAGTGCACTGAGACCAGGAGGTCTAAGAATCGGAGCACCAGCCCTTACATCTAGAAACTTGAAGGAAAATGACTTTGTACAAGTTGTTGATTTTATTGACAAAGGTAGGGATATGACGACATGACAATGAGATTTTATGTTTTAAGAAATGTCCATCTTAAACTTTATGTTCTTCCTTTATTTATACACACCGATGAAGTGGGACATTATGTTGCGATTATGTCTGGCTAAGTTTTCTGTACTTAACTGCATGCATGCTGGTATGGAGCTATTTTAAGTGAGAAGATGTGAGGTTCTACAGATTGAGTTTTGCTTTGGTCCTTTTTATCCTTACCTTTGCTAGAGATATCGAGCTGATTGTTAGTGATCAACACAAGTTTTAGTTTTACTAATTATAATATATATATACCAGTTCTTTCCAAGAAAAAGGGCATGTATCAGTACTATATATAACAAGGATGTTACGAACCTGGTTGTTTGCAAAGTTTAAGAGTTAGGTGGTTAGTTGGACATGCCTGTATTTAAAAGGTTACTCTCAACTATGTGGTTTTGATCTGATCTGTTGTGGTCAGTTCCATACCTCATGTTTTAATTTCGATGTAAACGAGATGTGAAACCAAAACTTGTAGTCCTGTTTGGCGCCATATAACCTATACTGTGTTGGTGTGCCGTAAAACCCAAATAAATAAATAAATGTCCTGGTCAGATCACTGTATATTTAATGGTAGAGGATGAAAAAAGCCCACAATGGCTGTTTTCATTACTAAATCACCTTTGTTCTAGTTTATTTAAAATGGTTTCAGTTCTGTTTTTAGCTCATCTGATTTTTAGAAGAAAAAAAATGAGTTATTGTCATAACTTGATTGGCGTTGGCGTTGCCTGGTTATGTTTTATGTTTAGGTCAGCTTTTCTCCTAAACTATTTAAGCTATTGCTTTAAAACTCGCAACACTTGTTCACCATCATTAGCTTACTCTGTACAGCAAGAAACATAACTCCATCCTGCTTTTTGCAAGAATTATGTACCCTTTTGGACTTAGAAAATACCAGATTTCTTGGTTAAGTTTTATGTCTAGGTCAACTTTTCTCCTAAACTATCAACGCTTTTAAACTTGCAACACTTGTTCACCATCAAAAGCTGACTCCGTACAGCAAGAAACATAACTCAATCCTGCTTTTTGCAACAATTATGGCCCCTTTTGGACTTAGAAAACCAGATTTCTTGGTGAAGTTATGTGTTTAGGTCAGCTTTTCTCCTAAACTATTAAAGCTATTTCTTTAAAACTTGCAACATTTGTTCACCATCAAAAGCTGATTCTGTACAACAAGAAACTTAACTCCATCCTGCTTTTTGCAAGAATTATGGCCGCTGTTGGACTTAGAAAATATCATATTTCTTGGTTAAGTTTTGTGTTTAGGTCAACTTTTCTCCTAAACGGTCAAAGCTATGGCTTTAAAACTTGGAGCATTTATTCGCCATTAAAAGCTGACTCTGAACAGCAAGTACCATAACTCTACATTGCTTTTTGCAGCAATTATGGCCCCTTTTGGACTTAGAAAATCATGGGTAGGACAATATTTCTATTACACAGAGACAAAAAATCAGATGAGCGCCTGCACCTGCAAGGCTGTGCTCTTGTTTTTAATGGATACTATTTTTAGATAATGCTTGTTAGATCGGTTGCTGTTTCTATATACAAGTTTTAACAAATATCTGCTTTACATTCTATACTTTATATCATCAGGAGTGCAGCTAACAAAAGATATCCAGGCCAGCTGTGGACCAACATTGAAAGAGTTTAAAGCTAAATTAGCTGATGATGAAAGTGTAAAGGCTAAACTGTCGACACTGAAGAAACAAGTTGAAGAGTTTGCCATCAACTTCCCTCTGCCAGGCTTTGACAACTGGTGATAGTGGTTAATTGCTAATATACTGCTATTTTGCAATAAAAGTGGGATTCATTATTTTCATATTATTTTAAAGTGGGCAGATTATCATCAGAATTTCTGTATGCTTTATATACAATACAAGGTGAATCATGTGGAACACAAAGCCAACAAGTGTGGATAAATGACATGTTTGGACTGCCCTGCAGAAGAGATATTCAGGTGGTTAGTGCAGGTTACACACATCATGTGAAGAAAAGATCCTTTTTTTCTTGTCTAACTGGGAGGAACTGTTCAGATTCTGAACAGGATATAAGTGTTCAGGAGATTCTATGTTAGAGCCTTTTTTTCACCAAACTGGAAGAGTTAAAACAAAAGTGTTCAGGTTGTTGCATTTAACAGGAGTGGCTAATCATTGTGTTAGTCCCGATACTAGTTAAGTTACACATGAAATCCATTCTCATGAATGTGCATTTTTTGCACTTGATTGTAGAAGTTTGAAAGTTCACTTGTTTTGGTTGTAGTTCTTGTTCTTTAAAAAAAATCATGTTCAATTGTTACTGGCTTACCTATTAAGCTATGTTTTGATATGTTGGTCAGTTGGTGCCATTGTAAAATTGTGATATCTTGATATTAAATGGAAAAAATATTTCCTTTGTATTTCGAATTTTTAAACCATTTGTTTTTGTGTTATGCATGTTACTGGTTTTGTAAGACTGTAAATGTGTTCATTAAGTATTTGTTTCAGAGTTAAGCTTTCACTGATATGTAATATTTTTGATCAAATACATTTTTAATCATAACTTAGCTTTCATAGTTTTCATTGCTGAAGAAAGATGTCTAAAATTGCAGGAATAAATGGTCTTACTCTAGTCCTTGATTTAGTAAACAAAAGAGAAAATGCATGTCATTTAAAATGTGTTTTAGCTAATCACAAACATCACATAATTGATTAGCACATAGTCTTTGCTAACATGTAGTATTACTCCTGCTGCCCCTTGACCCTGTTAATTAAAGCAGAGTCTTTCACCTTGATTTGGTTTTCTAATCATTCAATTATTTTAGCTAGAATCGCCGGACCTCAAATGATTACTAATGAGCACAATCATGACCTTTGTTTACTTCTCGTATTATCCCATGCAGAGATTCCCCTTGATTTTTAAAAAGTAAGGATTTTTGACTGTATCCAAGTAACCCATGGATGGATCTTCATGAAACTACACAAATGTAGATCTTTCGTTGGAATCACTAGTCCCCCACTGGGGGAGATGTAATACTTTTGCCCCATCCGTCTGTCACACTTTATATTCAGTCAACAACTGGACAAGCATTTCTACTAAAACCAAACTAAATAGGGTGATATGGCTTATGGAGTAGATGATCCCTATTGTGTTTGGGTTCACTCCATTAAAGGTCAAGGCCATGGGGTGGGGGTGAACATGGAAAACCTTTTCTGTTCAATATATTGAGAACCACTTGACCTAGAATGTTGAAAGTTCATAGGATGATTGGACATACAGAGTACATGACCCCTATTGATTTTCGGGTCACTCAAAGGTCATGGTCACAGGGGCGAGAATCACACTTCATTCCTGATCAATAAATGGAGAACTATTTCACCTAGAACATTCCAAATTCATAGGGTAATAGGGCTTAGAGTAGATGATCTGTATCGATTTTGAGGGCCACTCCATTAAAGGTCTAGGTTACAGGGGCCTTAACATGGAAACAGATTCTGATCAGTAACTGGAGAACCACCTGAGCCTGAATGTTTAAACTTCATAGGATGATTAAACATGCAGAGTAGATGACCTTTATTGATTTTTGGGTCAGAACATGGAAAACCGTTTCCGATCAATATCTTGGCAACCATTTGACCCAGAACCTTCAAACTTCATGGGGTGATTTGCAGAATAGATGACCTCTATTGTTTTGGGGTCACTAAATCTAAGATCAAGGTCACAGGGGCCTGAACATGGAAAACCATTTACAGTTAATAACTTGAGAACCACATGACCCGGAATGTTGAAACCTTACAGGATGATTAGACATGCAGAACAGATAACCCCTTTGATTTTAGAACATGAAAAACCATTTCTAATCCAAAACTTGAGAACCACTTGGACCCAGAACATAGAAACTTCATGGAATGACTGGACATGCTGAGTAGGTGATCCCTATTGCATAAATTTGCCACTAAGCCAACCATCTGTGTCCTTTTGATTTCATCTTCTGTCCCCTATTGACTTCTTGCCTATTACTACTATAGTTTTGGGGAGACCTGCACTTTTCTACAAAAGCATTTTCTAGTTTCATGTCCTTAAAATCCATAAAAACTAGAAGATGCTTTTGTAGAAAAGCGTATGTCTCCCCCAAAGCCTAGTTGTAATAGGCAAGAAGTCAATTGTGGAGAGAAGCAAAAGTCCAAGAGACACTGATGGTTGGCTGCAATAGGGATCATCTACTTGGTATCTCAAGTCATCCCACAAAGTTTCAACATTCTTGGCATAGTTGTTCTCAAGTAATGGCTTGGAAACCGTTTTTCATGTTCTGTGACCTTGACCTTTGATAGTGACCCCCAAAATAATGGGGGTCTTCTACTCTGCATGTCCAGTCATCCTATGAAGTTTCAACATTTGGGGTCAAGTGGTTCTCAAGTTATTGATTGAAAAGAGCTTTCCATGACCTCAACCTTTGCTCAAGTGACCCCAAAACAGTAAGGGTCATCTATTCTATACCTTCTATCACCCTATGAAATTTGAAGGTTCTGGGTCAAATGCTTCTCAAGTTACTGATTGGAAACAGTTTTGCATTTCTGGCCCCTGTGACCTTGAACTTTTGCCAAGTGACCCAAAAATCAAAAAGGGTCATCTATTCTATATTTCCAATCATCCTATGAAGTTTCAAGATTCTGGGTAAAGTGGTTCTCAAGTTATTGATCAGAAAGTTTTCCATGTTCAGGCCCCTGTGACCATGACCTTTGATAGAGAAGCCCCGAAAATAGAAGGGGGTAATCTATTTGTAAGCCCTATCATGGTTCATACAGGACTTGGCAAAAAAAATTCAAGGACTTTTTAAGGACTTTTTATGGATTTTCAAGGACTATTTTAATCGCTTTAAATCTTAAATTACAAAACCATTTAGGCTCTTCATAAGGCATTATGACAGAAGAAAAGTTACAGAACAGTTTTATTTTCCATAAGCTACAACAGCATATCTTAACCTTTATGAGATCTTCAATGGGATTACCTTGTATGAGCTATATTTGCCTGTATACATACTTAGTACATGTTTCTTATAAGTCTTTCAAGCTCTCAAGACTAGTTTTCAATTTGTCCTCAAGGGACTTCACTTCTTGTTTTCGCGTGTGATTTCAACGCACTTTCTCCCATAGTTCCGACATCAATGAGTTTATCACATACACTTATGCTTGTCTGACTTAAACTCGTTTAACCATGATGAATAATCATCCTTTGTAAGCCATTTATTGGCGAAACTACTTTTATTTTTTGGGTCACTCATTGTTGTTGTTGATAAGTCACGCTACAATGACCTTGCGCATAATATTTTAACGTTGTGAAAATCGCTATTCCGTATCTAACTTCCGTACCGAAACCGTGTTCAACTAGCGTTCCCTCCGTGGGTGTGCATGTATTTTTATTTTACACCGTTTTTTCACTCGTTTTGACTTATTTATTATTTATTTTTTGTATTTTCCCCGACAATACGATTGCACCCCCGTTTTTAGCAAAATTTAAGGACTTTTCTACCTTTTTTTTCAAAATTCAAGTACTTTTTCAGGGGATTTTTGGAAGAAAAAAATCAAGGACTTTTCAAGGACTTAGGATCAAATTCAAGGACTTTCAAGGACCTGTGCGAACCATGCCTATCACCCAGTGAAGTTTGAAGGTTCTAGATCAAATATATTTTACATAATTCATATAAAAAAGTTTCAGTTATCTGGCTTGAGTAAAACTATAGTGATTAATGAATCTTACATTTCAATCTAATTCAACGAGTCAAGCTTATATTTTAATCTAACTGACTTGTCTTTCATGGTGGGTACTATCAGATACGGCTTACAAATATTCTTACATAATTCATGTTCAACAAAAGAGTCACCAGTTAACTTTTGTTACCTTAAAGTTACATTAGCAGCTTAGGTCCAGTTTAAATTAAAATATGAACTGTTGCTATCATCATTATTCACATAGTGGGTATTAATCATTCCAGTGACTGTGTAAATATTTCCACAGTCACATAGTGGGTATTAATCATTCCAGTGACAGTGTAAATATTTCCACAGTTACATAGTGGGTATTAATCATTCCAGTGACAGTGTAAATATTTCCACAGTCACAGTGGGTATTAATCATTCCAGCGACTGTAAATATTTCCACAGATATATCCTGATTTGCAGTCAAGCATCAAAATGTTGAAGTTAATACCTGTTCTCATTTATTACAACCCCATCAGGCATATGGCAATTTTTGCAATATCAAAAGCACACACCTATATACAGTTGAAGTACGATTTTTCAAACTCAGATAATTCAAAAGCCAACTTTGCTAGAACTCGTCATCGGTCCACGGCAAGATCCCTATAAAATGTATAATTTTTGAATGACTCAACTAGTAACTTTTTGCAAATTCCATCAAGTTCTAATGCTCTGAGCATTGTAATGTCATAACAAAGTTCAGCTGTACTCTTACCTGTACAATACTCCTGACATAGATTACACGTATCTATCAGGCAAAAGACAATGAACTATGGTGGAGGAATTACATAGAAACAGTGATGTATTATGGATCAGAGCAATGTTTGCAAAATCAAGGGCATGTAATTTTTGACCCAGAGTTCTTTATGGGAATGGCAAAACCATGTCTAGAATACAGATCTTGCCAGATCAACATAAATTTCTTTTGTATACAGTTTATAAATACTGGTAATCCAAGATAATCATACTACATATATATGACCATGCTTTTGCATGATTTCTTGTGCTTTCACAAATTTTTCTTCCTTTTAGTCCCTTTCTAGTTTTGGGAACTTCCGATAACTCTTACTGGTTTGGGATCAAAGGTCAGTGTGACCACAAGGCTCAATGGTTTCAGGTTAATTTGTCTCTGGTCAGAAGATGCATACTGTTTAAGGGGTTTTATGTCAAAACAATTGGAAGAAAACTTGGTCAGTAGTTAAAGAATCAAATAGCAAAAACTGGAAATTTTATTATATAAACATTTAATTTATTAAAAGTTTTTGTAAACAAGTGCATATTCAGTTGATCAATTCAAGAAACAGTACATCTTTCATCAGTGTTACATATGTCAACACTATCCAAAAATAGCTTGGTGTTATTTACAGCTATAAACTCAGCCATAACATCACTTTGATTTAGATTCTGTCAGCACTGAACTTCGAAGTAAACAGTTTCAGTTGACCAGAGCTACAGATGGTCTGTGCATACTGTACTATTTTCAAACTATTTTAGAAGGCCATGTGCATGATATTTATATTCAGACTATAAGAAAATGTCACTTCTGCAATAGTACACTTCACATGCAAGTTTCACCAGTATCATAAACATTAAATAAAATCATATACAAAGTATATCAGCTACTTCCACCTTGACAGGAAGTTACACTTGCATACAGTTGTGATTTTCTGGCAATACTAGCAACAGACAAAAATGTTTCAATTCAGAACTTGACATAACTGGAAACAAACAATATATGCTCTTTTTACTTTATGGCAAAAACACTGATCAGTAAATAGGTAAGTATTCAAGAACGGTAAATGTTCAATACACTTTTCCTGAAATGAATTTTCTATCATATTTTTGTTGTTCACACACATTCATCCTAGTTAATACAACATGTATAATTCAGCTATCACTGTCTGGACGACACTTGTAAATGAACTGGTGTAAAGTGTTCCATCCAATTAAATGATATTGTGAACATTTCTGTGAATGGTCTAGCCATTTAGATTCCTGAAAGTCTATTCTAGCACAGCCTTGCCGCCTACTTTCTCAAGGGCTTTCATAAGTTCCTCTGCTTCCTCCTTCAACAAATCTCCTCGTACTACCACAGGTGCTGATTCTACAAATTTCTTTGCCTGAAAAATTGTTAAATTATTGTCAACTTTGGCTAACTGTTAATCCATTTTGAACAAAAGTTTGTAAAACATGTATGTCCCTAATGATGATTTGTCACAGACAACTGGGTATTTTTATTTTGTAATGCTGTGACCTTAAAAAAATGATGTAAAAACAGGGATCATCTACTGATTACAGGCAACCATTTGGAAGCCATAGATATTGGCATATGAAAATAAATATATTGTTGCCTACAGAAGGGAGTATTTTGAAAGAATTTTCATTTGTTTTCATCATTTCTCAGTACCAAATATACAGTCAATGCCAAACATGGTGGAAATAAAGATACTGAAAAATTTCGTCCCAACTGTGGTCGAGTAGCTTTAAATACATATAAACAACAGACATATTTATGCTGTCAAATTGATAATAAAACTGGACAGAACTGGATGTGCAAGTGGGTTAGTGCAATTGAGAATATTTACACTGAAGAGGTACAGATAAAAGGATTAAAATTTGTCACAAACATAGATGTCCAAATGGGAAAAATCCCTCACCTGCAGAGGGAAAATACAATGTTGAAACCTTGAAAAAAAAAATTTTTCTTATATAATTTTGGCTTCTCTAGATTTGACTAAAGAACCAGAATAGAATAAATCTGATAGAGAAACACCAGCAAGTTCAACATCTAAAATAGTTTTGCTAAAACCCATTACATGTACATTCATAAAAGAAGATATTTTCAGCTCTCTATGTAAACACTGGCCGCCATTGTGGCCCAAACTTTTCATCCCAGAGCCCAGGATTGAACAAACTTTGAAAGGGAACACTAGCCAATGTTACATGTAAAATACATTGCCCAAGTTTGTTAATCAAATGTTACGGTTGCAAACAAATGAAATTCAACTGGAGGTTATTTGAAAACGTGTATGTCGACAATTAAACTGGCTTCTATTTTAGACTTCTTTCCTTATTTGTTTTCATATCTTAAATAAAGAATGCTTCACAGACGAAAGGAGAAAAAGGATTCAAAAATTTGTTAGAACCAAAGAACAGCAACTAAGCTCCTATACTGGCCTTCACTTGATGATCTACTGTTTGGAATTTGACAACAATACCAATGCTCAGATAGCATATTACACCCACCCACAGAAAGTTTAAAAACAATAACATCTACAGTTACCCTTTTAAAAAAATGAGTAAATTTAATCAACAAAAGCTGAACTAAAATCTAATCTGTAAATCCTCACTTTACAAAGCTCAAGGGCCATAATTCAAACCTGCATTAAAGTAACGCAACATTTCTTACTTTGAAAGTATCTCCTTAATATCACAGAACATAACTAGAAAAGCAAACAAAGTAATCTGAAATGTCTGAAAATGTCTACATTTCTATCCAGCCACCTAAGGTTATTTGAAAACAAGCAAAATTTAGTAATAATGAACTTTACCCAAGCTTCGTAAAATGAAACAAACTAAAAAAATCTTTAGGAAAGCTACTGCTTTAACAGTTTTTTGGTCTGCTTACCTCGTTCCTAATTTAATTTATCGTAAAAACATCTTTTCTATTTCTAGCAACAATGATCTCGAATTTGAAGTAAGCAATCCAAACTACACGTAAAACCAAGGCCTCCATGAAAGCTTCCTAAATACCAATTTTGGATGAAATACCCTATTCCTTACTGAAATGATTGCACAGAAACAATATTTTACAGCGACCTTGACCCCAGTGGCTAGAAAGCATACTGTAAGTCAGTTTTCAAGAAAGCTATTTATGTACCAAGCTTGGTTACAATATCCCATAGAAAAAATGAACCTTAAAATGACATTAAATTTGCAAAGAAATGCCCTATATAGTTAGCATTATATAAGTACTAAGGGCAATAACTCCTGTGTTCTTGAACCATTTTCAATGAACCTTGCAGAGCAACAATATCATATGTGCTCAATAAGAGTACTCTCTCCTATCACCACAACATAATCTATGTGCTTCACACCAGTATGGCTTCCAATTGGCACAGGATTATCTGTGACTCCGTAGTAGTACTTTTCCCATGAGTACTGCATAATACGTGTCTTTTTAACAGTATGATTTTACACTCGCACATCATAGTCCGAGCACTCCATAACAGTAGTTTTGCATCCCCACAAAATAATCTGTGCACGCCGTAACAGTAAAGTTTTGCATCCCCACAAAATAATCTGTGCACTCCGTAACAGTACTGTTTCCAATCACCACAAAATAATCTGTGCACTACATAACAGTACAGTTTTGCATACCCACAAAATAATCTCTGTGCACTCAGTAACAGTACAGTTTCCAATCACCACAAAATAATCTGTGCACTACATAACAGTACAGTTTTGCATCCCCACAAAATAATCTCTGTGCACTCCATAACAGTACAGTTTTGCATCCCCACAAAATAATCTGTGCATTCCGTAACAGTACAGTTTCCCAACCCCACAAAATAATCTGTGCACTCTGTAACAGTAAAGTTTCCAATCCACACAAAATAATCAGTGCACTCCATAACAGAACAGTTTTGCATCCCCACAAAATAATCTGTGCACTCCATAACAGAACAGTTTTGCATCCCCACAAAATAATCTGTGCACTCTGTAACATTAAAGTTTCCAATCCACACAAAATAATCTGTGCACTCCATAACAGAACAGTTTTGCATCCCTACAAAATAATCTGTGCACTCAATAACAGTACAGTTTTGCATTCCCACAAAATAATCTCTGTGCACTCAGTAACAGTACAGTTTCCCATCCCC
This sequence comes from Mercenaria mercenaria, assembly GCF_021730395.1. NCBI lineage: Eukaryota > Metazoa > Mollusca > Bivalvia > Venerida > Veneridae > Mercenaria > Mercenaria mercenaria. The sequence goes on from NC_069362.1 coordinate 71,152,825, forward strand.
ACAAAATAATCTCTGTGCATTCTGTAACAGTACAGTTTCCCATCCCTACAAAATAATCTGTGCACTCAATAACAGTACAGTTTTGCATTCCCACAAAATAATCTCTGTGCACTCAGTAACAGTACAGTTTCCCATCCCCACAAAATAATCTGTGCACTCATAACAGAATAGTTTCCCATCACCATAAAATAATCTGTGCACTCAATAACAGTAGTTTCCCACTGCCACAAAATAATCTGTTCTGCATATCAATACAATTTCCCATCATCACAAAAAGTCTGTACACTCCATAACAGTACAATTTCCAAAACACCAATTTTGAGCAGCCACAAGTTTCAGATTTGCCAAATATTCAGTACAAGTACCTCAAACAAGAGGGCCATGAAGGCCCTGTATCGCTCACCTGACCTACTGACCTAAAGATCATCAAGATCAACATTCTGACCAAGTTTCATTAAATATGTCATAAATGTAGCCTCTAAAGTGTTAACTAGCTTTTCCTTTGATTTACCGTGAACTAGTTTTTGCGCCCACATGACCAGATTCAACTTGACCATAAAGATCATCAATGATTACAATTCCGACTAAGTTTCATGAAGATACAGTCATAAATCTGGCCTCTGAGTCTTTAACAAGCTTTTCCTTTGATTTGACTAGTGACCTAGTTTTTTAACAACCTGACCAGATTTAAACTTGACCTATAGATCTCAAGATTAACATTCTGGGCAAGTTCATTAAATATGGTCAAAATGTGGCCTCTAAATGTTAACTAATATTCTTTTATTTGACCCGTGACCTAGTTTTTTGCCCGACATGACCCAGATTTCGAGCTTGACTAAAGACCATCAAGTTTACATTCTGATGTTCATGAAGATTATAGTCAAAAATGTGGCCTCTAGAGTGTTAACAAGCTTTTCCTTTGATATGACCTAGTGACCTAGTTTTTGACTCCATCGGATCCAGATTTAAAACTGACCTAAAATTTCAAGATTAACATTCTGACCAAGTTTCATTAAGATATGGTCATAAACGTGGCCTCTACAGTGTTAATTAGCTTTTCTTGATTTGACCGGTGACTAGTTTTGACCGAATGACCAGATTTCAAAATTGCCTAAAGATCTTCAAGTTTAACATTCTGACTAAGTTTCATGAAGATATAGTCCCTAAATGTGGCCATCTACGTGTTAACAAGCTTATCCTTTGATATGACTAGTGACCTAGTTTTGACCCACTAACCAATTTGAACTTGAGTATAGATCATCCCAGATATTGACCAAGTTCATTAGTATGGTCATAATGTGGCCTCTAGTGTAAACTAGCTTTCATTTGATTTGGCTTGTGTCCTAGTTTTTTATCCTCATGACCAGATTCAAACTGGACCTTAAGATATCAATTTAACAATCTGACCAAGTTTCATGAAGATACAGTCATAAATGCGGCCCTCATACAGTGTTAACAAGCTTTTCCTTTGATTTGACCTGGTGACCTAGTTTATGATCCCAGATAACCAAAATATCGTAACTCGTTCAAGATTTTATTAAGGGTAACATTCTGACCAGTTTCATTAGATGGGCCAAATGTGACCTCTAGAGTGCTAACAAGCTTTTCTTTGATTTGACCTGGTGACTGTTTTGACCCAGATGACCCAATATGAACTTGTCCAAGATTTTATTGATGGTAACATCCTGACCAAAATTTCATTAAGGCATGGGCCAAATTGTGACCTCTAGATGTTAACAAGCTTTTCTTTGATTTGACCTGATGACCTAGTTTTGACCCAGATGACTTAATATCGAATCAATCCAAGATTTTATGAGGGTAACATTATGACCAAGTTTCATTAGATTGGGACCAAAAATGTGACCTCTATAGTGTTAACAAGCTGTTTCCTTTGATTTGACATGATGACTAGTTTTTTGATCCCAGATGACCAATATCGAATCGTCAAGATTTATTGAGGGTAACATTTGACCAAGTTTCATTAAGATTGGGTCAATAATTGTGACCTCCAAGTGTTAACAGTCAAATTGTTGACGAGGACGGATGACCACGACGGTAGAGGACGACGACAGCGGACACAGGGTGATCAATAAAAGCTCACCTTTGAGCACTTCGTGCTCAGGTGAGCTAAAAATAAAATGAACCATAATAGTCAAGCTTCCTAACTGCTACTGATGAGGAAAAGAAGCCAACTAGATATTTAAATCTGTTACTAATTCTGTGACTTTTTATTATCTTATTTGTATCTAATGTTAATGTTATATTCTGTGATATAAATCTTAGACAGACTGCTTTTACATTGTATGTCAAATATTGAAACTTTTTTTAGTTTGCTCCAAATCAAGAACTTGGAGGCTGGTTAGTAAGTGTATTTGTTCAACAATTCAGGAAGAACTACATTACCTGCACTAGATTTGTATCCGGTAAAAGTGTTTTTATTTCTTTAATGAGTGCTATTTTTTTTTCAGCATCAAAACCAGTCAATTTAACGTTAAATGTTGATTTTTTTGGTGCAGCCGCAGCCACATCCTCTTCCTCTTCCTGAAATCAAATCTTTACATGTAAACTTTTTTTTCACAAAACATATTGCCTGCCAATAAAAAGTTTTCTCTTCCAAGTAAAGGATAACATATTAAAAATGTTGATCTAACTTTTTTGTTTCATTAAATTTATTTATATTAAGGGTATGCCTCATCTATATTCTACCATCAACAATATACAAGTATATATTATATACATATAATGGCGAAGAGATATGTAGTTTGAAAAATTAAGTCTTAAAATCTGCCTGGTAACTGTTTTCAAATGTTAACATCTGTATTTTTATGCCCCCGAAGGGAGGCATATAGTTTTTGAACCGTCTGTCAGTCTGTCGGTCTGTCAGTCTGTCCGCAATTTTCGTGTCCGGTCCATATCTTTGTCATCGATGGATGGATTTTCAAATAACTTGGCATGAATGTGTACCACAGTAAGACAACGTGTTGCGCGCAAGACCCAGGTCTGTAGCTCCAAGGTCAAGGTCACACTTAGACGTTAAAGGATAGTGCATTCATGGGCGTGTCCAGTCCATATCTTTGTCATCGATGGATGAATTTTCAAATAACTTGACATGAATGTGAACCACAGTAAGACGACGTATCGCGCACAAGACCCAGGTCCGTAGCTCAAAGGTCAAGGTCACACTTAGATGTTAAAGGATAGTGCATTGATGGGCGTGTCCAGTCCATATCTTTGTCATCCATGGATGGATTTTCAAATAACTTGGCATGAATGTGTACCACAGTAAGACGACGTGTCGCGCGCAAGACCCAAGTCCGTAGCTCAAAGGTCAAAGTCACACTTAGACGTTAAAGGTCATATTTCACGATAGTGCATTGATGGGCGTGTCTGGTCCCTATCTTTGTCATTCATGCATGGATTTTAAAATAACTACGCATGAATGTGTGGCACAGTAAGACGACGTGTCGCACGCAAGACCCAGCTCCGTAGGTCAAAGGTCCTAAACTCTAACATCGTCCATAACAGTAACTATTCTTCAAAGTGCCATCGGGGGCATGTGTCATCCTATGGAGACGGCTCTTGTATTTATAAAATTTAAATTCTAGCATTGGTACCATCACTTCCAGTTACTGTGCAGTCATGTTGTTACTTGCTGATAACCCAAGAATATAGAACCTTTATATTCATTTCATTTTATATTTATGAATATTGTTATTGAGATAAAATAATTGTTAAGTTTACCTCTTTAGGTTGTGCTGCCATAGGTGCACCTGCACCCATTGCCATAACTGGTGCATCCTGTATCTTTAGTGTTTTCTGAAATATACATACCATCAATCTGATAACAATCTCTTATCAATTCAACAAGATTATTGCCTAGCATTTTAAATCCCCTACCAGACAGTAACAAAAATACGTCATGTGGTCACATTTGTTGTTGCTAAGTCCTGATGCCATTTAGATACTGGTTCAAAACTTGTTCTGACTAAGGTAATTGATACTCGGTCAATGATGCTCATCTGTTCTACAGTGCAACTTGTGCGGTGGAAATAAGTGAAATAAATGACCTTCAGGTTTCTTAAAAGGTTTTAGTAATTTTTCTTTTTTGTAAAACCAATCACATGTCTCATTCATTGAACTTAAAGGATATGAGAAAAAATACAAACAATTTGAGAAAACTTGCTAACAACTAATATCTCATTGTCAAATACTGAGGTAAATCTACATACATGTAAACAAAACAAAGCTTCATTTTATGTCTACAGTATCAATTTCAGCATGACTGTCACATGTTTTATCTCAACTAAATTGTACATATACATGCATAAAAAATAACACATACCTTTAATAATTCATTTAAATCTGCTACTTCTAATAGAGTTAGTTGACCTATCTCATTTACAATTCCTTGTATTTTAGGTGAATATTGTTTTTCTGCATCTTGATTTGGAAGTGGTAGGGGTTCAGTACTGTAATCTCGCTGAAACGATTTACTTCTCAATGATTTCTGTAGAACAGCTTGATGGTATCTGAAATTAACACAAGAAACAACATTTAACAAAACTTCTAACACCCCCTCAATGTCTTTGTTCGTATCTTTCAACTCACTAATAGTATATATTTGAAATTTCTCAAACATGAACAAAAATATGTTGAAAAACATATATGAATTTTTTTTGCAAAATCAAATATTGCTATGGTATCATTTTGTTTATTCTATGCTCTCAGTTTCAAGTTTCAAAGTATTTACAAAAATTCACACAAATTGACAAATGGGTATAATATACAAACAAATGAATAAGTAAGGAGAGGACAACTGTAAACTAATAATGCGTTCTGTCCAATTCCTGAAATTTGATATTGTAAATATTTAGTGATTTTCTGAATAAAAATATGTTTAAACTAAACAAGTGAATTTTAACAAACTAAATTATTCATTTATACTGCTATTTCTTTTGAATAAATCCAAATTTGGTTTGGTGTTTAAGAAAAAATATCTATCATTTATAGATTTTTTGTTGAATAAAGTCATTGTTCAATTAATATCACAATGGAGCAGTTGGAGTGATATAAATAATAATAATAATATGTATCTGAACAGTAATTTTATTCAAGACCAATTTACATAAAAAGGGATTAAAACCCTTATTTCCAGTGTGGTCCTTGTTACTGATGGCATGACATAAAGAGACATGAAGTTTAAATTATCACAAACAGACATTCTAAAAATAAAACTGGCACTAAACTGAGCTGCAGGGAGTTTGTTAAGGTAGAGCAGAAATAGAACAGGCTCCAAAAAAAAACCTTGCAGCACTCCAGGACCATACCTGAGATTGCAATATTCTACTGTTATCTACATTATTTGAAGTTTCTACAAGAAGAGTAATGTTTAATTTATTGGAGGAAGTAAGTCTGACCAGTATTTTAAGACTGGGCTTTTTGAATGTATATAACTATATGTTATGATTAAATTGATATTGTAATATTTTATGATTGTCTCTTATAGTTCAAATTTGAACGGTCATGTACTAATTTTATTTATGTATTGAAATGTAAGCTTGTACCTGTGATATTGTACATGAATGAGACGTAAATAAAGATTAATATATATAATTACTTTTTGTTGTCAGGTGTTAAAGTACTCTGCTCAGTTGCTGAAGGTATGAAAATTAATCAAGGATTGTGTTAAAACTACAGTTTTATAACTTGTTATCATATTTAAAATCTTTATTACTTGGAATTTATGGGTACATTTGATATTTTAAGTGGTACATTTTGACTTCTTTTTGGTACATTTTGACCAAACAATGTGGGTACAGTTTGGTCTTTTTTGGTACATTTTGACTTTACCATGTGGGTACATTTTGGTTTGGGTATGTTTTGACCTAGTCCAAAATATTAGACATGTACATGCTCATTTTACCTTCAAAATTCATTACTTTATTATTTTACATTTTATTTTCATTTTGCATTGTAACGTCTAAAAGGGCCCCAATCAGTAGAATGTAGCATTTTTTTACACATAAAATATCTGATGTACGCAGGTTTAAACAGTTGAACGTACTGTTATTTACCATATTCTAGTGATAATGCGTTAAAATTTACCTTTAAAACTGCTAATTAATATTCAATTATATGTAAATTGTGTACACTTTTCAATACATATTCCGCCTTTTTGTATGTACATTCAGCTCGTTATAATAGATTTAGAATTGACTTAGATGAAAACATTTTACCACGTGAATTATTTGCGAGGTGATCTAGAGGGAAAATATTTCATCTAAAATTGATTCTTAGGCCCAAAAAAAAAATATGTGTGGTTCCTGTTACATGGCCAAAACAAATAGAGTAGGTAGGTAGGTAGGTAGGTAGGGATGTTTTTTTTAGTATTGAAACAATGGTTTATCAGTACATACCGGTGCTTTTTATGTACCCTTTTGTTATTAATCACTCCCTGCAGCATGTTAACTTTCTTTTCATGAAATTTACTTGCTATTATATTGCTTTCTTCTCCTGTTCTGTATATTTCTTTCCTTCTTTTAATTTTATGTTCACAGTAACATAACTTGCAAAATGAATGTTTGGCATGCGAAACATACTAACCGTCAGAGGACCTGGGGATTCAGGTTAGAAAAGTTCCCGGGAACACGAGTCTAAGTAGCAGATATATATATATAGTTTATTTATGCATTCTGAATATTACTAAGTCCAAAACACAGGCCAGGAAAAAGGTCACTGTGATAAAATCTTCAGGCAAAGGCCTTCATCTGATGTAATCTGTACATTTTGTAATTAACAGTTTAAACTATATATATATTTAAAATCACAAGTTTCGATCATGATGTTACATCCGATAGTAAACTATAAATCCAATTTAAAGTTGCAAATTGAAAAAGGTAAATTTTGCATATATTTTATCATCATGATAAAGTCTTATAGCCCAGGGTGTTTGGTAGGTTCTGAAACTCAAGGGTCATTGACTCTTCAGCCTAAATTTTCAAGGGTCAAAATCAGATTTTCAAGAGTCAAGATCAGCTTTTCAGGGGTCAAGCTATACTGTTATTAATGTAACTTCCACAATCTTTATCTGAAACAAGTACATTAGTCATTACAGGTTTTTTAAATGTATTAATATTTAAGTTGTCTAAAAGTGGGTGGGTTTGGTTCCTTTGCATTTTATTCTCGAAAAATACTTAAAAATAAGAGCTGTTTTTGCAACAGTGATCATATTTTTCTTAAACGCAGACTTTTTATTTAGATTGTACTATAAAAATCTTGTAAGAAATGATAAAAACTGCCGAAACTCACGGTCGCGCAAACGGGCGAGAAATTTGGAAAACGAAAGTAAACATTTAATATTCTTGATAAAATGCCTGTTTTAAATTTCTGTTTTTCCACCATACCTATTCAATACTTATAATTTCTGCTTATTTAAAGCATTTAATTTGTTTTGGACCTTGGCAATGATAATAAATGCTATAGACCGCAAATGTTGACCGGCTCATGTAACCGTATCAAGCACACAAAATAATGATAAGATATTTTTATTTCTGCAAGACATATGCTGTATACCGCTAATTAACAAGTGGTACAAACATGATAATCTAAGGCTGCAATGTTTATCAATTAACTTTTACACTTTGATCAATAACACCTTAGATAATGACAGAGAATTATTGTACTAAATACAAACTGCGAGATGACCACATGTCAGTTGGCGCGTGGCGTGATTGACATCTGTCAGTAGCTAATTGGCTAATTAACATACAATGCTCCGCCTACTGCCATACTTCCGCTTGTTCCGGCAAACAATATTGAAATTCACTGGGATTTTGATTGACAAGGGGCAGAACTTTCGAACTCCAGACGCATCAAAGAAAATTTCCGCGAGTCAAACCGACGCACGGGGCATATTCTGGGCAAGTCAAATACGAGTTTTTCCCGATTTTCGCGGGCCAAAACCCGGGACCTCAGGTCAAATGAACGCCCTGAATTAGCCTAATATTTTCTTGAAGAATGACTTTATTTCTGTGTTTAAATATTTAATATCTTTCAGTTGGAGGATATATTTTAAGTTATCCTATTTTGCACATTGTCTAAAAGTGGGTGGAGTTTGATGCCTTCGCATGCTTTTATTTTTGAACAAGAGCTGTCACTAATGGTGACAAATGCCCCCGCAGCGCCTTGACCTTTGACCTGGTGACCCCTAAGTCAGTAGGGGTCTTGTACTCAATAAGTACTATCAGCATGTGAAGTTTGAAGGCCCTGGGTGCAGTGGTGAGCGAGTAAAGTGCCTTCATGCAAAAAGTGAACGTTGTGATGAACGAACGAACGAACGGACAGTTGAAAACTAATATGCCTCCCTTTGGAGGCATAAAAATGCTTCAAAATAAGAGCTGCTGTTGCAACAGTTGTCTTATTTTTCTTAAATGCAGGCTTTTAAGTGACTTTTTATTTAGATTGCACTAGAAAAACTCGTAAAAAATGACAGAAATATCCAAACATCAAGATAGCGAAAACGGGTGACAAATGTGGAAAACAAATGAAAGCATTAAATTCTTGATAAAATACTTGTTTTCAATTTCATTTCTATTCAATACTTATATTTTCTGCTTATTTAAAGCATTATTATTGGGCCAAAATTATTTGTTATAGACCGCAACGGCCGATCGGCTCATATAATTGTATCAAGCACACAAAACAATGATTTTATCCAATTTGTTGTTCAGTATTAAGACGGCAAGACGTATAACAATACAGCATAAGCTGTAGGCAGGGGTCGTGCTGTTGGTCGCCACAAAATCTGGCGCTATTTTGGATAAGTTGACGAAAGTTTCTGGCGACAACAAAGCAAAGATCGGACCGAGACATTTACATCACTGTAAAGCCAGCCACTTCTCCTAATTATCGCCTCCAGGCGAAATCCGTATCACCAAGTTTTTCTGACTGTTGTAATCTGTTTACTTAAAGTTGTAAAAACTTGATGCATACACAATAGATGTAAATTATCGATAATCTACAGTAGGCTAATTAACAAGTGGTACAAACACAATAATTAGCTGATCTTCGCATTATTTATCAATAAACTTTTACACATTGATCAACAAACACCTTTGATAATGACGGGCATTATTGTACTAAATACAAACCGCGAAATGACTATGTGTCAGTCGGTGCATGGCGTGATTGACATCTGTCAACAGCTAATTAATATACGACACTCCGCTAACTTCCATACTTCCGCTTGTGGCGGCGAACAATATTGAAATGCACCGGGGTTTGATTGACAAGAGGCAAAACTTTCGAACTAGAGACGCTTTATAGAAAATTTCCACCGGTCAAGCCGACACACAGGAATTTTCTGTGCGGGTCAAGTACGAGTTTTTCTCAATTTTTCGCGTGTCAAAACCCGGAACCTTGGGTCAACAGAACCAAAATTTTTTCATAAATAAAAAGTTAAGGTCGGCAGGAAAAAATAGAGTCGGTCTGGAAACCAGAACCACACATATTTTTTTACTTAGCCTTAAAATAAATTGTGTTTACGCAACATATATATACATACAGTGGAAAGAAACAATTCTATGTTTATACATAAAAAGTAGTTTTTTTTTTGTAATTTTTTACCTGGGCAGATGAAAAAAGGCTTATTTTCTGTGTTAGTAGTGTTGTTTCACTTCACGGGTGGTAAACGCGCAATCCAATTCCCGCCGGGAATACGCTTAAAATGGGTTGCCCAACGTCCGGTGCTGGTGTTGCGCGTAAAAAAAGACAAAATTGATATAATGAATACGCACAACTCCATTCCCGGGGCGCAACCCCATTCTCCATTATTTTTTGCCAATCTTTCCCCCAAAAAACAACATTTCATTCAAGAGTATGTAATATTCATGACTGTTTTACACGTGTTTGATCATTGCTCAGTGCTTTGCTTTATTTTTTAGTCTGTAGCATGTTTTGTCTGCTCTTAAATAGAAAGTTTCTTTTATTGACTTCTGAAATACAGCTGTTAATCAGTCCATAACAAATCTGATTTGATGTGGTAGATGTCTTAAACCATTTTCTAAAAACGCATAAGTGTTCTTTTTCAGTTCAGTGTTTTACCATCTATTTGCTTTTAACTAGCTTTTAGGCCTAGGCCAAGATTAACAGATGTATTTCAGGTTTAACCAATTTGTATGTATAACTCATGTACTATTTATAAAATTGATTTGCTAATGTTGTGACTCTTTTAATAGGTACATTTTTATTATGTTATTAAATATACTATTTGTTATTTATGTCGGTCAATAGCTATACATAGCTAATGTTGTCTGTATATTTAACACCGACTTTAAATAAAATTTGTATCTGTATCTGTATCTTGTATCTGTATCTACATTTCCAGAAAGAAGGCACAAGAGCTAGAAAATTTGCATTTTCCATGATTCCATGCTTTTTTGACAGCTCGAGCCAGCATAGTTTTCGTGATAACAGAGCTGATTCTTAAATTAATAAGTTGGTATTTCACACATATGATCTTTATTCATTTTTGTGTCGAATAGCATTTTGCTTTTTTTCGAAAGCACTCATAAAGGTGTCATTATTTACAAAAACAAAAACCCTAGTGACCTACCTCGGTTTTGTATATATTGATGCGCAACACCAGCACTGAAAGTCGCGCAACCCATTTTTAGCATATTCCCATTGGGAATTGGATTGCGCGTTTACCACCCGTGCACTTAGGATTGTGTTATATTGTAATAATTTGAAGATTTAAGGTCGTGCGCTCACTACATCTTATGCATGGGGATCCGATAAGCCTGACATAACCGATAGACATCAAAATGTAAAAATATGTTAAGTCAGGTCTTATCTATGGGACTAGTTTAGACCATAATCCGTTTGACGCTGGTTAGGCAACTTAGGGAATGCTGTACCTTGATGGATGCTATTATCCAAAAATAAAACGCGTCAGAACTAGACTAGATGTATTTTTCTTCATATATTTAATTATTGACCAAACCAATTTGTTGGTTTGTTTTGACCTTTACATAACCATGAAGCATGATAACCAGTCAAGAAAATATATCGCAAATCTTAAATACAGTGTCGGTAAGTGTAATTTTCTTATCTATGTCAAGAGACATATTTGGTATTACCTGCATATACAAAGGGGTGATCTAACAATTCTTAGGAATTGTGAAGATACAGACATTGTTATTTTTTCGTAAATGTTTGCACGTTTTTCTCTTCTGTCTCATTCAACCGCTTTATGATACTAAACGCCGGACAATTCAGATTTGAAATAAACCCAACGTGATTTAAAGGACGGCAAATATGAATACTGCGTAAAGAGAAGAGAAGATAAGATTTATTTTGAGTCGGCAAGACAATTACAAATAACATATATTATATATATATTATACTCTGATGATTTTTTTAACCGACTATAAAGAGAAGATTTACTGATACTGGAGGGGGTGGGGGAGTGGGGGGGGGGAGGGGAGGGTGCGGGTAAGTGGTAGATAAAAGGGTCGGGTGTTGGGGAAAAGTGGAGAAAAAAGGCTGAATATTCAACAGGGAAAGCCACGTTCCTAAAACTCAGTCTCCCTGTTAAATCACAAATACTTGAAAAATAAATTCTAAAACCTCGGACAAATACAGAATCTTAATGATTACTGTCACAAATCTGAAGAAAAGGTCCTTTTATTAACTACCACAACAGCAATTCTTAAGTGACATGTGGCGGCTGTAAAAAGTGTCAACGTACCTGGATTCAGTGTTGTTATATTATCTGGTCCTTTGAGATCATGGAGTCCATTCAACAGATGTATAATAGAGTTCCGCTTAAGCTGCTAGGGGGCATGAGAGTTTTTGCACATTTCGATACCTCTCATGAAAAGACTCAGTCAAAACGAGTCTGCTATTATTCTGCTTGGTTGCTTTCTATGCTTTCTTTCCGTATGTCCGTAACATTTTGTGTCCGCTCTCTATCTCCTAAACCCCTTGAAGGATTTTCATGAAACTTCACAACGCAAGGTCAAAGGTTTGAGCCTTCCATTTTGTGTCTGCTCTGTATCTCCTAAACCCCTTGAAGGGTTTTCATGAAACTTGGGTTAAATGATCACCTCATCAAGACGATGTGCAGAACTAATATGTCAGCCATGTCAGGTCAAGGTCAAGGTCACAATTCAAGGTCAAGTGTTTGAGCCTTCTATTTCGTATCCGCTCTGTATCTCCTAAACCTCTTGACGGATTTTTATGATACTTGAGTCAAATTATCACCTCATCCAGACAATTTGCACAACTTGTGTGTCAGCCATGTTGACTCAAGGGCAGGGTCACAATGCCAGGTCAAAGGTTTGAGCCTTCCATTTCGTGTCCGGTCTGTATCTACTAAACCCCTTGAAAGATTTTCATGATACTCGAGTCAAATGATCACCTCATCAAGACAATGTGCAGAACTTATGAGTCAGCCAAGTTAGCTGAAGGTAAAGGTCACAACTCAAGGTCAAAGGTTTGAGCCTTCCATTTTGTGTCCGCTCTGTATTTCCTTAACGCACTGAAGAATTTTCATGAAACTTGAATCAAATGATCACCTCATCAAGACGAAGTGCAGAACTTATGAGCCTGCCAAGTTGGCTCAAGATAAAGATCACAACTAAAGGTCAAAGTTTGAGCCTTCGATTTTCATTTGAAGTATTTTCAAATTCATTGATTTCCTCATACATGTACAATAACATATACTTAACAAAGCCAATGCTTCCACCTAATACCATAAACCCATTCACTATACATAACAGCTGCGGGGGATATAGCTGTCTTTCAGACTGCCTTGTTAAATAGGTACTCCCAAGAGAGATGTGTTGGCGGTTGTAAGTCAAATGATTTGTTAGGGAATAATCAATAAATAAAATCTGGAAAGTAGATCCCTCGGAAGCATTGAGAACAAGACAAACGGCAAATTGCAGACTCGGTTTGATTGAGTCTGTTCATGAACAGTAATGGAAAATGCAACACTGCCCACGCCCCCTAGCACCGGCTAAAGCAGTATTCAATCTTCAAATCTAAATGAGTTGAAATCAATGATCCCGAAGGACTATATTTGCCAAGTACATAAAAAACAACCATAGTATAATTATTTTAAAGGAAAAAGAGAAAACTGCAACTGAAAGTGTTGAAGTTGATGAGATTTTTAATGACTATTTTTACAAATGTTACCAAGAATATTGGAAACAATTTTATCTTTGACTGTAATAATCATTCTAGCCTGTGTAAAATTGAACAAATCTTTAATAAAATCTGTAAAAAAGATCCTTAGGAAGCATAGAATTCAACCAAGCAGAATAATAGCAGATTCGGTTTGAATGAGTCTGTTCATGAGAGGTAATGAAATGTGCAACGCCTCTCACAGCCCCTAGCACCGGCTTAATCGGAACTCTATTACACATCTATTGAATAGATTCCATGACCCCAAAGGACCAGAAAATATAACAACACTGAATCCAAGTACGGCGAGACATTTTACAGCCGCCACATGGTACTTAAAGATTGCTGTTGTGATAGTTAATAAAATCTGTAAAAAAGATCCTTTGGAAGCATAGAATGCAACCAAGCAGAATAATAGCAGACTCGGTTTGATTGACTGTTCATGAGAGGTATTGAAATGTGCAATACCTCTCACGCCCCTAGCACCGGCTTAAACGGAACTCTACAACACACCTATTGAATTGATTCCATGATCCCAAAGGACCAGAAAATATAACAACACTGAATCCAAGTACGGGGAGTCTTTTTACAGCCGCCACACGGCACTTTAAGATTGCTGTTGTGATAGTCAATAAACTCTGTAAAATATTTGAATACAATTTTCAATCAACCGATGAAAACATGAATAGTGAAATTATAAATAAATTTGATTTTAAAAAGGCCACTGGTGTTTACAAAATATTTGTGAAATTGGTAAAAGCTGAAAAAGAGGCTTCTGTGTAACACTATGTTAGTAAATAAATCTTAAGAAACAGGTGTTTTTCCTGATCAGTAACAACGCCCCCCCCCCCCCACCCATCCCCTAAAAAAGTCTCTCCATTTTAAAGCAAAAGGATGAATATAAAATTAATGTTATAAGAAGTCTAATTCAGACCAGTGAGCAAACGTCCCATTCCATTAACAATTTTTGAAGAAGTATACAGTGGCCGAATGTCTTTTTATTTTGATAACATTTTAGTAATTTTAAATGCTTTTAGAAAGAATGATGGGTGTCAGACTATATTGATTAGAATGCCACCCATTCATATGGATTTATCAAACAGCACTCATCATGATATTTTATAACATAAATTGTCATGTTATGAGATATCTGATAAATCTGTGAAACTGTTACAATTATTTTTATATGCTAGAAGGGAGCATATTATGTTATGACGCCGGTGTCCGTCCGTTAGTAATTTCGTGTCCGTTCTGTAACTCTTGAACCCCTTGATAGATTTCGAACAAGCTTGATACAAATTTTCACCACATCGAGACGACATGCAGAGCGCATGTTTTGGATGGCTCGCTTCAAAGTCAAGGTCACACTTAGGGGTCAAAGGACATATGATTTTGTTTCGTATCCGTTCTGTAACTCTTGAACTGCTAGAAGGATTTTAAGAAACTTGGCAGAAATGTTGACCACATCGAGACGACGTGCAGAGTACATGTTTCGGATGGCTCGCTTCAAGGTCAACGTCACAATCAGGTCAAAGGTCATACCTTCTGGCCTATATTGCTCTGTATTGCGGTGCTCTTGTAAGCAAAAAGAAAGCAACAGATTAAAATAGATAGAATTGTAAGTTCTTGGGCAGATAGGCATAAGGGTGTTCATCTTTATCAAGACTCCATCTTACGCGCCTTTATCCACAAATCTAGTAAAACATCAAGATCTAGGTCATCAAGGGGTGCATTTATATTGATACTAGTCCACGGGCCAATGAATTTTAAACCCCTATCTTCAAGAAGTTGAAAAAAGTATGCATATCTTACTAAAAAGAATTATAAATCCTAAAGACAGAACTAGAAATGTGTCCATGGGACACAGATGCCCCTACTACATGACAGAGGACACAGATCAACTTGGGGAAAACAATAAGTTGCTATTAAAAAAACGCAAAACGCATATAATGTACACATAAACATATATGCTTTCTTGGGACGCGAAACACCAGGTGCACATCTGCACATGCTGACCAACATTCCTGTAAACTTTGGTGACTCTAGGTCAAATACTTTTGGAGCTATGCGCGATACAGCATTAAAATGACCAATTTTTAACTAAGTCTGGGGCTATAATTCCTACACGACTGAATGAATCCGGACGCGAAACCCCAGGTGCACAACTACACATGCTGACCAACATTTCTGTAAAGTTTTGTGACTCTCGGAAGGACGGACGGACGGAGGACGGACGGACGGACAAGGGCAAATCTATACGCGCCCACCCCCAAAGTGGGGGCATAGAAACATGCATTGCACCTGAAGTTAGGCTCTTTCAGATATAATAAGTGAATGAAGTATTGCCATGCAATACAAAGTCCCATACTGGAAGGCACCTAATTTTCTCCACTGCAGTATAGCATAATGAACTGATATCTGTCAATGATGTAGAAACAATATTGTACTATATATACAATATGTTATAACAAAATACTTGGATTAAAATTTGTATATATAAAAACCTACAATTGTTTTTATATGGCATTGTTTTTGGCCGATTATCAAAAGGTATCATATAAGTTATTTATAGTAACAACAAAGGAAAATTAATCCTGAAAAAATCGTATATAGTATAAGTCCACTAGAAACTCTTTACCAGGTAGAGATAGGTCAAAATACACCTAAACCTAAAAATTGGATGTAACATGCATGTTGTACCACAGAAAACTGATCTCGATTTTTCCCTACTGCCAGTAATAAATAAGTAACAATATAATCTATTTATAGTAATAATAAAAGGGACATAATTCTAAAAACAGAAGTGCCTAATGGTGGTGAACATTTGTACCAAGTTACATCAAAATCCCTCCATGCATGAAGAACAAATGCTCCGGACAAAGTCATTCTAGAATTTGACCGTTGACCTCTAAGTGAGACCTTGACCTTAGACCTAGGGACCTGATTCTTGTGCATAACAATCCGTCTCATGGTAGTGAACATTTATGCCAAGTTACATCAAAATCCCTCCATGAATGAAGAAGAAATGTTCTGGACAAAGTCATTCTTGTATCTGACCTTTGGCCTCTAAGTGTAACCTTGACTTTAGATCTAGGGACCTGATTCTTGTGCATAACAATCCGTCTCATAATAAGGAACATTTATGCCAAGTTACATCAAAATCCTTCCATGCATGAAGAAGAAATGTTCCGGACAAAGTTATTCTTGTATCTGACCATTGGCCTCTATGAGACCTAGGGACCAGGTTCTTGCGCATGACACTCCGTCTCATGATGGTGAACATTTGTGCCTAGAAATATTAAAATCCCTTTAAGGATTGTTTAGTTACAGACTGAACAGGAAAAAAGCCCTTTTGGCCTTTGACTGCCAGGTGTGACCTTGACCTTGCAGCT
The DNA here is from genome assembly GCF_021730395.1 of Mercenaria mercenaria. Lineage (NCBI taxonomy): Eukaryota > Metazoa > Mollusca > Bivalvia > Venerida > Veneridae > Mercenaria > Mercenaria mercenaria. The sequence goes on from NC_069362.1 coordinate 71,169,405, forward strand.
AAGGGCCCGGGTTTTGCGCATGACACCTTGTCTCATCCAGGGGTGTGCCAAGAATTATTGAAATCCTGTTTTGCATGACAAAGTTATAGACAGGACAGGAAAATTCCCATTGACCTCTCAAAGTGTGACCTTGACCTTTAGGCTAGGGTTCTAGGTGTTGTGCGTGACACGTCGTCTCATCATGGGGAACATTTATGCCAAGTTATATTAAAATCCCTTGATGGATGACAGGGTTATAGACCGGACACGAAACAGACCCTGTTCATGCCATGTTAACATTTGACTGCCAAGTGTGACCTTCTCAAAAAGTGAGTTTCTGGACCGGCAGGAAAAAAATCCTGTTGACCTTTGACCTCCAATTTTGACCTTGACCTTTGAGCCAGGGGTCCGGAATTTGCACCTGGCACGACGTCTTATCATGGGGAACATTTGTGCCAAGTTATATTAAAATCCCTTAATGAATGACAGAGTTATAGACCGGACACGAAACAGACCCTGTTCATGCCATGTTAACATTTGACTGCCAAGTGTGACCTTGACCTTTGAGCTAGGGGTCTGAAAGTTGTGCATGACACATCGCCTTATTATGAGGTACATTTGTGCCAAGTAATAAAACATGTTGCAGAACTAATCAGGTTGCTAAAATCAAAACGTTCGATAAAATCTACTGAAGGTTTTGAAAGACAAAGTTTAAATCTCCAATCAACATAAAATTATAAAATTTAGATAAAATATTGTCTACTTTAGGCACAAGGATGTCAAAAAACATGTTGTCTTTAAAATTTGATGGTCTGTAAACACAAGTTATAATCCATTTTGGATGTTTGTGTCTCACTGAACGGATTTCTTCAAATGTGGAAAAGGAAGTATTTAGAAATAACTGTTTATCAATGACTATGTTGTTACTAGATACATCAAAAAAGGAATTTGTAAATTTGAAAGATGAGCAAGATAGACAAATCCATGGTTTGTCGCTCTTTCCAAGTTGGATATAATCAGCAGGAGTGACGTTAGCACATTTTATATGCCACCATAGATTGCATATTTCACACAGTATAGCTCGGTGCTTCTTAGCTACTGGTTTACGACATTCACCGCACGCGAATTTGGTGGGCACAGGGTTTAACGCCACATCTCCACAAAGAACAATCAATATTATTCTGAACTTTTTACTAATAATAAGTGATTGGTACTTTAACCGTCTAGTATATTTGACATTATAGTAAACTATAGACATGGAATTACATGGGACTTCATTTACACATGGTAAGGTGAGATGAGGTGAGGTGAGGTGGCAAGACAAGGCAAAGACGAAGGCAATGCAAGGTAAGGAAAGATAAGGGCAAGGCAAGGTAAGGGCAAAGACAAAGACAAAAGCAAGGCAAGACAAAACAAGGCAAGATAAGATTTATTTTAAGTCGGCAAGACATATAACAATACAACATATGCTCTGACTGAGCTTTTTAACCGACTAATGAAAACAAGTATAAATAACAAATATATAACAGTTGAAATAAAAAAATTTCATTAGTACAAACAAATTACTACATGATAGTCTGCATAATTCATAAATACTTAGTTATTTAAAACCAGGAGTTTAGATAATTGAAATATGATTATTTAAGATTACAGATTATCCTTATCTACACCAATTGTACAAACGAAATACTAAGAGACAAGACAAGTAAAAAGGACGGTTCTATAAAAAAACAGTTATCGTATGAGAGCTCATTAAAGGTGGTACTAGAATCAACTCCACTACTGAAGAAATTTAAAGGTCCCTTCAAAAGTACTTAACCATTTTTAACAAAATGCATAATATCAGTACATATTTTTTTAGTGTGAAGAAAATATTTCTGAATATCGAAATTGCTTTTGTGCTTGGCTGATATGAAGTGAAAGTGATAATTATGCCTTGTGATTGACCAGAGAGGACTTCCAAAAATGAACTTTTTGTTATACAAGTCGTCTTTACTTTATGTTTATAAACTTTATGTTTTAGCCTCGTTTTCATGTGCCGGTAATTTCACGTGACCTTATACCATATTGGATTTCCAACCTCAAAACATGGCATCGGGTGAACCAGACATAAAAGAGGTAGAGGTACTAAACTAACCGACTTAAAGAATAACTTTGAATCCCTTTTACTTTTCTATCAATCTGGCTAGAGAAAGTTTTTTGTTGAAAAGTCACGTATCCTGCTCTGATACACCATACGCCATGCCATGTAGATCCGTTTCAAGTGCTTGACCATATTTATCAATATGAAAGCAATGGCAAAGACAGTATACACCTGGTACAGACAATGAGATGACACACTATCTCTTAATGTGGTTGTGACAGAAAGTAATTTTGTTGTAGGCCTGATTCACAACCACAATTAGACTTCTTAGTTGACACTGTATAAACAGATCTCCAAGTTCCAACTTCTAAGGAAGTGTCTCTGTCTGGTAAGGCTATGCCAAATTGATTAGCAGCTCATCTGAATCACCTCATCAAAGATTTTATGTCTGAGAAAATAGTACTAGCAATTCACCCACAAGTATTTACAGAAAAAAATCTTTGAATTTTTTGTTTGATTAGGCAGCCAGTCAGTATCAGATTCAGCCATATGTTCAGTAATCAGACAGGTTTTAAATACTACTTTTATTTAAAGCCAGACCCAGATCTTTTAAAATATAACTGTTTCTGTTGTCCTATTCTCTGGAAAGTAAACAGAATATTAGATTTCAAAGCAATTAAATGGTAGGGAATGGGTTTCAGGAAAGAACCAGTTTTCGGACACATGTCTGTACCGTAAAATTGAATAATTACGATGTTTCATGTCATGTTTCTAGTCATTATTCAACTTCACTATACCATGGTTACGAGAGGAAATGTCTTGTTGTGGCGGTCGTCGGTTCGACGCGGTCATCTCTTCTGATTTGAAACTAAAGTTACTTCGAGACAAAAATTCCATCTCCTAATGTTCATAAATGAACCAAACTTTTTGAACGACAAGATTATTTATTGGCCAGTCTGGAGTCTGTGCCTTTAATATTAAAAGCAAATATTGAAAATTGTATGCTAATATTAATGGACAAAAAAAGCACTAGCTAAATTTAGCTAGTAGAAAATATTGTTATATTTGACTGATGAAGTCACTGTCCAAGAGTACTAAGAGTAAGAAGATAGTTCCTGAAAATTTGTGACATATAGAAAATTATATGTTTTTTTGCAGTGAAAAATAAATACAGTAAAAGTTTGCATTCTGTTTTATCAATATTTTTCAGTATTAGAAAGTATATGTCAGATAGTATCAATTATTACATACTCGTTTCTATTCCCCGTTAAGATATACTGATACCGGAAACGTCGATATTTTTCCATACACTGACGCCTGAATTTCATATCGGGTGCGTGACGTAACTGTGTGTGTGTTGCTGCACTATTTTTTTTATTTTGTTCAGTATTGTCAATCCTATTCAGGCTATTGAACAAATTTATGATATTTACATTATACGTGTAGATGCGTATGTAATAAAAAGGTTATTATCTTTGCATCGGAAAATATGCACGAGTTCTTCAGCGGAAATATTGCGCGACTTTAGGAGCGCAATATTCTTCCGCTGAAGAACGAGTGATAGTACTCTTTATCCCGATACAAAGCTAATAACCTATAAATATTGTCTTTAGCAACCCAAAAACTTTCTTGTATGTTTTAAAAATGTTAGTCTGTTTATATTTTTCAGGATTCTGGTCAGGAAGACCAGCAGATAGTCTCTCCAGACATGTTGATCAAACATCCTTTGCAAAACAGATGGGCAATGTGGTTCTTCAAAAATGACAAAAGCAAAGAATGGACAGCAAATCTCAAACTTATCACAGCATTCGACACAGTAGAAGATTTCTGGGGGTATTTATAACAGTTTTTGCATGTTTAAGTGAATTTACATTTTAGTTTGCACAGAATGTAGATTGCTTGTTCTGTAAAATAAGATAGTCAGTATTCAGTACACACATAATGATGTGTCTTGTAGCATATCTTAGAACAGTATTTTCTGCATTTTTAGAGTTGAATCTTGCCTGAAATATGCATACTTTAGCAATTTATACTACAGTAAGTGAGTAACTACCAGTAAGACATATTTGGGGACTTCTTTAAATGGAGGTAGTGTATGATAGAAAAGGCTTAATTCCAGAAGCTGGCCTGGTCCTTATGCATGTCAGATGTAAGTCAAACAAAAAATGTTTTTTGGCAATCTTTGCTTTCTGGATATAACTTTAGTACAATATAAAATAATGACTTGAAATTTAAAATGTATCTTTATCATCATCATCTGCAGGTGTGGTAACAATCCCCATAACTTGATTTGTATTTTTGACCAAATTATGCCCCTTTCATACTTAAATTGTTTGATAATTTCACTGTCAAATCGCCGAATAGTGTCCAGAGCGCGCTATCTTATGGACAGCTCTTGTATTGTTTATTGTCTTGAGAGTTCAGATATGCAGGAAGTGAACAATGAGAGCATCAGCCCAAGTAGTGAAATATACAAGCATCTGAATGATGGACCATGGTAAATTAGGCGATTAACAAGAAGGCCTTGTCTATTTTTGTTCTAATGTCCTTGTTTGAGAAAGATGAAATTGTGCTAGACTTCATTCATTCATGTTGTAATGAGTTTGATGCCATATGGTTATTTGATGTCATCATGAGCCTGTTTGTTTTGTAAACACTAGAGTAGAGTTGTATGGGGTTATTGAAAATAACCCCGAGAACGTAACACGAGCGATGCAAAATCAGGCCTAAATCTTACTCTCCATTTTTTGGGAAGTGAACAACAGCGTAGCAGAACCGAAAGCTTAGAAAGGCCACTGGACTGATTTGATAAATGACTAAATACAAAAGTAGTCTGTTTAAGTTTGATTCATCATAAAGTAATTAATCATATTAGAAAGACTAAAAATTTATCTTGTATAAATCATACCATAATTTTGACAAAATTTTGGGTATAATGCAAGCATTAGTTTAGGCAAGTTAGGATGACACTTATAAATGCACTTGCATATGTTAGAATGGCAGTTATATTTTCTTTTGCAGATTATACAACCACATACAAAAAGCTAGTAGATTACCATCAGGATGTGATTATTCATTATTTAAGGTATGTTGAAAAAGAAACCAAGAGAGCTCTATAACTTCACAAGATTAGTGGTCAGTGAGACTCTTTTAAGACTGTACATTTATTTCAATGACTTGTGTGTTTTCTAAACAATTTGTCCATATTTATGCCCCCCTTCAAAGAAGGCGGGGTATTTTGTTTTGCAGATGTCTGTCTGTAGACCAGTCGGTTTCCGAATGATAACTCAAGAATGCTTGGGCCTAGGATTATGAAAGTTTATAGGGAGGTTGGTAATGTCCAGCAAATGACCCCTATTGATTTTGAGATCAGTAGGTCAAAGGTCAAGGTCACAGTGACCCGGAACAGTTAAACGGTTTCCCGATGATAACTCAAGAACGCTTGGGCCTAGGATCATGAAAGTTGATAGGGAGGTTGATCATGGCCAGCAGATGACCCCTGAAGATTTTGATATCAGTAGGTCAAGGGTCAAGGTCACAGTGACCCTGAACAGTTAAACAGTTTCCAGACGATAACTTGAGAACGCTTGGGCCTACGATCATGAAACTTAAAAGAGAGGTTGATCATGACCAGCAGATGACCCCTATTGATTTTGAGGTCAGTAGCCTAGGTCAAAGGTCAAGGTCACAGTGACCCGGAAGAGTAAACCTTTCCGGACGATAACTTGAGAATGCTTGGGATCACGAAACAGAACAGTAGAACTCTTTTTGCCAAATGACTAGGGAATGCTTTGGTCAAAAATCACATTTGGTACGGAGTTCACCTATGACTGGTAAATGACCTATAATTATTGATTTGAGGTCAGTATGTCAAACGTTCAGTGCACAATGATGATATAATTTCTGTTCCTTGTGTAGTTACTGAATGCATCGAAGGGGGCATTTCATGTTCTAAGAGCTCTTGTCTGTGAATAAAGTTTTAGACATCACGAAATCATAGAGAGAAAGAGTTGTTTTATATGAAAATGGAACAGAATATAAAACCTGCATGTTAATTATATGTTTATTATTGATTATATAATACATGATATATATAATTAATTAATGTGTTTAATTGGAACACACAATCCAGGTCAAATGGCTTAACTTTGTGCCTGCTTCATATCTTCTAAACCGTGTGAGAAGTTTTCATAATACTAGCATCATAAATTTATCCTATCAGGACAATGTCAGGGTGCACAACCCACATCATTGGGTTCAAAGTCTAGGACACACTTGGTCAAAGGTTATGATCACTACATTTCACTTGCTCTCTATGCAGGTGATATCTTGCAGTATTTGTCACCTTTAATGAGAGCTCTACTTCAGTTTAGATTAAAACAGGTATGAAACATGTTTCAGTTTCCACATTATTTGAGTGCTGTAGTTTTAATGTGTAAGACAACAGTTGTGTTGATATATTACAGGATGGTATACAACCTATGTGGGAAGATGCATCAAATAAAAATGGTGGCAGGTGGTTAGTAAATCTCAACAAAAACCAACGACAAACAGAATTAGATAACTTTTGGTTAGAAACAGTAAGTATTTGGTTTGACTGTAGCAAAAGTTTTATTTTATGCCAGATAAATATTTCTTAGAAGAGTAATTGTTTTTATTTGATTGTAAAATCATCTAGGGGCCTGCATGGCTGACTGGTTAAGGTGGTTTACTTTGAATCACTTGCCCCGCCCCCTCCCCCCACCCCCTTGGCTTGGAGTGTAGAATTCTTTCATGTTAGGAAGTCATCCAGCTCATTGTTTTTACACAGGTGTCCATTCAGGTCTGGAATAATGCACAGAGGGAGCACATCAGGTCTTTCTCCATCATAAGCTGGAAAGTCGTATGACCTTTATGTCTGGGCAACGTTGAACCAAACTAAAAGAAAACACAGTAAAATTATTTGATATCGCAGTATGCTTTAAGGACGTATGCTAGAATTTGGTGCGAAAATTTTCCCAATAACAGAATTTCTTCAAACTTTGGATATTGAAGGACAATCATCTAAGAAACAAAAAAATGCAATAAAAATCATAGGTCACCGTTATCGAAAAAGAGTTATCTGCCCTTGAAAACCGCATTTCCCCAAAAAATGGCGTTTTCAAGGGCAGATAACTCTTTTTCGATACCGGTGACCTATGATTTTTATTGCATATTTTTGTTTCTTAGATGATTGTCCTTCAATATCCAAAGTTTAAAGAAATTCTGTTATTGGGAAAATTTTCGCCCATCTCATATACAGGGAATTCTAGCGTACACCTTTAACAAGAGGTGTTCAACTTATATTTGAACCCTTTACAAACTTATATTTAATTGTCTGTATTCCATTGCAACAAATATTGTATTTGAGATCCATTTCATTAACAAGTCATTCTGCATTGGCTTAGACAAAGACAAGTTTCTTCCATTTGTCCTTGAGATCAGTTTTAAGCATTGAAGAGTTGTTATAGTGCCTTTCTGCCGTCATTTATTCAGGATTCTATATATACCATAGGCTAAAGCACCTGCATACAGATACTATAGAATCTGTTCCAACAGAGTTATTAAATTGAATGTTGTAGTTTAAGGTGAGATACATGTATGGTAAGATGCAGTGTGTTGATGAAATATCAGATATTATGTTAAAATTTCTAGAAACAGACTATGCATATTCTTCTCAAAAAATCGCCCAAAATCAGTTTAACCTTGTTATCTTTTCTGTTTTCAGTTATTATGTTTAATAGGAGAAGCATTTGACGATTTAACAGATGATATATGTGGTGCCACAATTAATATCAGAAATAAGGGAGATAAACTTGGTCTTTGGACACGAGATGCTAGAAGAGGAGATGCTACGTTGCAAATAGGGTATGTACTCTGTCAAGTAACCATGTTGCAGGTTTTTGTTCAACTTAACCGTCGGTGTCAAAAATTGACCCTATTTATATGTTTATTTGGGTTATGTAAATAACAGCTACAATGTAGAATAATTGTTAGAATGCAATCCCACCTTTGTAAATGTTACACACAAAACATCTTTATATACATAATGGTAACTTTTAATTTTTCCCAATTAAGACAATTTCAGAGAGCATTTTCCCAATTCTACCAGTGTTTATGGCATTCTGAAATGATGAAAAGAGAGCCAGTCAAGTAGTTCTAAAGTTTATAGCTTGACTATTCGAAGAATAAGAAGGGTTATTGCACTCGCCCCAACGTCTTGAGTCGGCATCTGTGTTGATTAAAGTTTTTTGTGATGTCAGATTTTGTCTTTAACTCTTTCGCTGCCAGGAACCCTTAAGATAAACTTCTGCCCAGTGCCAGGCATTTCTGCGAGTATTCCTGAAAATGACATATGCTGACTTAAAAGTAAACTGTCTGTTCATTATGAATGTATCCTAATGAAACTTCACATACATTATGAGGATACTTTCTTGTGTTAATGCTGTACATTATTTACTGCATTAATCTTACATTCTGACCATTCTGAATGTTTTGCAGAACATGTCTTTGGTTATGCTGATTCACTCTTTATGGATGACGATTTCTAACTTGCAGTGGGTGGGGAATATTTTCTTCATCTGAATTTTCGGATGAAATGACACTACTTTCGTCACTTTCAAAGTCACTCTCCAAATCTGAATCGTTAAATATAGTTTGCAAAACTTCGCTGACATGTATTCTAGAACGAGGAGGCATTTTACACAGATATCTATTCCAAATCCTAAAGAAGATGCGAAAATCGTCCAGCATTTTTGCACTTGAATAAAATCATGGATAAAAGCCGTTACCGGAAGTTTTCAAATGAAATAGGCGAAGAACGACTACTCCTTCCTACAATGTTCAGTAACTTTGCCAAAATTGGCTCCCCTCTAATTATGTTTCCCACCACACAGTGGTGTGGGAGACATATTGATTTACTCCAGTCTGTGTGTGTGTGTGTCTGTCACAAAGCTTGTCCGCACTCTAAGTCGAACATTTCTCATCCGATTTTCACCAAACTTGAACAAAATGTGTTTGGCCATGAGACCTCGGCCAAGTTCGATAACTAGCCAAATCGGTCCAGGCGTCTTGGAGTTATGGCCCTTGAATTACCAAAAATCGGCCTTTTTACTCTTGTCCGCACTCTAATTCAAACATTTTTCATCCAATCCTCACCAAACTTGAACAAAATGTGTTTGACCATGAGACCTCAGCCAAGTTTGATAACTAGCCAAATCGGTCCAGGCATTTTGGAGTTACGGCCCTTGAATTACTGAAAAATCTGCCTTTTTAGCTCACCTGTCACAAAGTGACAAGGTGAGCTTTTGTGATCGCGCGGTGTCCGTCGTCCGTCCGTGCGTCAGTGCGTCCGTGCGTCCGTCCGTAAACTTTTGCTTGTGACCACTCTAGAGGTCACATTTTTCATGGGATCTTTATGAAAGTTGGTCAGAATGTTCATCTTGATAATATCTAGGTCAAGTTCGAAACTGGGTCACGTGCCATCAAAAACTAGGTCAGTAGGTCTAAAAATAGAAAAACCTTGTGACCTCTCTAGAGGCCATATATTTCACAAGATCTTCATGAAAATTGGTCAGAATGTTCACCTTGATGATATCTAGGTCAAGTTCGAAACTGGGTCACGTGCCGTCAAAAACTAGGTCAGTAGGTCTAAAAATAGAAAAACCTTGTGACCTTTCTAGAGGCAATATATTTCACAAGATCTTCATGAAAATTGGTCAGAATGTTCACCTTGATGGTATCTAGGTCAAATTCGAAACTGGGTCACGTGCCATCAAAAACTAGGTCAGTAGGTCTAAAAATAGAAAAATCTTGTGACCTCTCTGGAGGCCATACATTTCACAAGATCTTCATGAAAATTGGTCAGAATGTTCACCTTGATGATATCTAGGTCAAGTTCGAAACTGGGTCATGTGCCATCAAAAACTAGGTCAGTAGGTCTAAAAATAGAAAAACCTTGTGACCTCTCTAGAGGCCATATATTTCACAAGATCTTCATGAAAAGTGGTCAGAACGTTCACCTTGATGATATCTAGGTCAAGTTCGAAACTGGGTCACGTGCCATTTAAAACTAGGTCAGTAGGTCAAATAATAGAAAAACCTTATGACCTCTCTAAAGGCCATATTTTTCATGGGATCTGTATGAAAATTGGTCTGAATGTTCATCTTGATGATATCTAGGTCAAGTTCGAAACAGGGTCATGTGTGGTCAAAAACTAGGTCAGTAGGTCTAAAAATAGAAAAACCTTGTGACCTCTCTAGAGGCCATACTTGTGAATGGATCTCCATAAAAATTGGTCAGAATGTTCACCTTGCTGATATCTAGGCCAAATTTGAAACTGGGTCATGTACCTTCAAAAACTAGGTCAGTAGGTCAAATAATAAAAAAACCTTGTGACCTCTCTAGAGGCCATACTTTTCATGGGATCTGTATGAAAGTTGGTCTGAATGTTCATCTTGATGATATCTAGGTCAAGTTTGAAACTGGGTCAACTGCGTTCAAAAACTAGGTCAGTAGGTCTAAAATTTTTAAAATCTTTTGACCTCTCTAGAGGCCATATTTTCAATGGATCTTCATGAAAATTGATCTGAATGTTCACCTTGATGATATCTAGGTCAAGTTCGAAACTGGGTCACGTGCGGTCAAAAACTAGGCCAGTAGGTATAAAAATAGAAAAACCTTGTGACCTCTCTAGAGGCCATATTTTTCATGAGATCTTCATGAAAATTAGTGAGAATGTTCACCTTGATGATATCTAGATAAAGTTCAAAACAGGGTCACGTATCTTCGAAAACTAGGTCAATAGGTCAAATAATAGAAAAACCTTACGACCTCTCTAGAGACCATATTTTTCAATGGATCTTCATGAAAATTGGTCAGAATTTTTATCTTGATAATATCTAGATCAGGTTCAAAACTGGGTCACATGAGCTCAAAAACTAGGTCACTATGTCAAATAATAGAAAAAACGACGTCATACTCAAAACTGGGTCATGTGGGAAGAGGTGAGCGATTCAGGACCATCATGGTCCTCTTGTTACTCTTGTCCACTCTCTTCAGTCGAACATTTCTCATCCGAACTTCACCAAACTTGAACAAAATGTGTTTGGCCATAAGACCTTAGCCAAGTTTGACAACTAGCCAAATCTGCCCAGGCTTTTTTGATTTATGGCCCTTGAATTACTGATTGGATCCACTCGTCCAGACCATCTAATTGGATCCACTCAATAAGCCATTTAGAGACACTAGACATTTTTCATAGGGGCAGTTGTGGGAGACATGCGCTTTTCTCAAAAGCATCTCTAGTTACATTTATTATTTTTATGCCCCCGAAGGGAGGCATATAGTTTTTGAACCGTCTGTCGGTCTGTCAGTCTGTCCTCAATTTTCGTGTCCGGTCCTTTGTCATCGATGGATGGATTTTCAAATAACTTAGCATGAATGTGTACCACAGTAAGACGAAGTGTCGCGCGCAAGACCCAGGTCCGTAGCTCAAAGGTCAAGGTCACACTTAGACATTAAAGGATAGTGCATTGATGGGCGTGTCCAGTCCATATCTTTGTCATCAATGGATGGATTTTCAAATAACTTGGCATGAATGTGTACCACAGTAAGACGACGTGTCACGCGCAAGACCCAGGTCTGTAGCTCAAAGGTCAAGGTCACACTTAGACATTAAAGGATAGTGCATTGATGGGCGTGTCTGGTCCATATCTTTGTCATCGATTGATGGATTTTCAAATTACTTGGCATGAATGTGTACCACAGTAAGACGACGTGTCGCGCGCAAGACCCAGGTCCGTAGCTCAAAGATCAAGGTCACACTTAGACGTTAAAGGATAGTGCATTGATGGGCGTGTCCGGTCCATATCTTTGTCATCGATGGATGGATTTTCAAATAACTTGGCATGAATGTGTACCACAATAAGACAACGTGTCGCACGCAAGACCCAGGTCCGTAGCTCAATGGTCAAGGTCACACTTAGACGTTAAAGGTCATTTTTCATGATAGTGCATTGATAGGCGTGTCTGGTCCATATCTTTGTCATTCATGCATGGATTTTAAAATAACTGAGAACTAGAATGTGTGACACAGTAAGACGACGTGTCGCGCGCAAGACCCAGTTCCGTAGGTCAAAGGTCCTAAACTCTAACATCGGCCATAACTATATATTCTTTCAAAGTGCCATCGGGGGCATGTGTCATCCTATGGACACAGCTCTTGTTATTATTATAATTAGCAGCAGTGTACAAATTTGACTAAAGTCGCTATCGGCAACGTATATTATTCATTGAATGAGATGATAAATTTTTTATAAGAATGATATGAAAGAGCTTGTGAAGATATGACAAAGTTCACTTATGCCTTATATGGCCTACACAATTTTGAAACAGATTTGTTTAAAAGTTCGGTTAAAGTTCGGTTAAAAACTGAAGGTTTCCCATACCAATAATGTTAAAAGTATTTTCATTTACGTCAGATATTTTCTTTGATGATGAAAGAATTGTAAAATATTTCATGCAGATTGATGAAAATACTTCTTGATGGAAGAAAACATGATCTTTACTCCATTTAGAAACTTTCACTTTTTGGGCCATTTTAGGGCAAAAGTGAACCTTCTCCTTTCCATGTTGTTTCCTTTTCAGTCTGATGCTTGCTTGAAATTTTTGCCCTTTGGGTGTCATGATAATTCATGTATATAAACAGATTTTAGTAGACCTGGGCATCACTTTTAGTTTTAAATTGTTCTGTATTTCATTTCAGAAAAAAATTGAAAGAAAGGCTTAAAATACCTCAAAAAATAGGCATAGGATTTCAGGTCAGTACTTTTTGGACTTTACATTGTTTTATGATTTACTGGAATAACCTTTCTACGTGCACAAGAGTGACAAGACTGTGTAATTAAGATCCAATATGTTCTTTTTGACTTTTAGCTTTAAATGTGTCAGCTTTTTATGCCCCCCGTTTTATGGCGCGGGTTGGGGGCATATAGTGTTACCCCTGTTTGTTTGTTTGTGTGTTTGGGAAAGGGTGGTGTTTGTGTCTGGGCCATAACTTTGACATGCATGGTCTGATTTCAGAATAATTTGACACAAATGATAAGCATGGATAGATGATGTGCCATGTGCAATAACCATTCAAGGTTGAACTTTGCCAATTTTCACTACATATATACTGATAATGTGGTCTTCGTATCCAGTCCATAACTTTGACATGCATGGTCAAATTTCAAAATAATTTGACACAAATGATAAGCATGGATAGACGATGTGTCATGCGCAAAACCATTTCACTAGCTCAAAGGTCAAGGTCACCGTCCTTGGTTGAACTTAGCCAATTTTCACTACTAATACAGATTACTAAATTTTCTGGTTTTCCTATATTTTTTTTAATCCCCCGACGAAAGTCGGAGGGATATAGTTTTGGCGTTGTCCGTCCGTCTTTCCGTCCGCCCGTCCGGAGCCATATCTAGGAAATGGTTGGGAATATTTATTTAAAACTTCATATACATGTTCACCACTATGAGTTCTTGCGGCCCGTCAAGTTTCAGTCAGATTGCCCAAGTAACACCAGAGTTATGGCCCTTAGAAGTTTCTAGTGTTAACTATATAGGGTACTATAAATATGGCAATTTCTGCATCATAACTTTTGATATATTTGACCTAGAACTATGAAACTTAAACAGAAATTAGATCACTATAATGTGGTTGTGTACACACAATTTCCTTAGGATTAAGAGTTATTGCCCTTTAATTGTATAAAAATCCACATATTTGTACATAACAAACTTACCATTTGGTAGAATTTCATTAAATTTCTTGAACCCCTTGAAGGATTTCAAAGAAACTCGGCACAAATGTTCACCACATTGAGACGACATGTAGAGCGCATGTTGTTGATGGCTTTCTTCAAGGTCAAGGTCACAGGGGTCAAAGGTCATGGGAGTGTTTCGTGTCTGCCCATGTTCTTGATGGCTAGCTACAATGTCTAGGTCACACTTAGGGATCAAAGGTCATGCCTTCGGGCGTATATTGCTCAGCATTGCCGTGCTCTTGCTACTGGATAACTTAAGCATGCTTTGCCCATACCTTGATGTGCACATTGATGATAGGTAGTGACTGACCCCTTCTTACTTAGGTCCTAGGGTCATGGTCACAGTGACCTTTAGTACAGACACTGTTTCATCACAATATTTTTAGAACCACTTGATGTTCAGACTTGGTAAGCACATTATGAAGGACCACTAGTGACAGTTCAGTGGGTCAAAGGTCAAGGTCACAATGACAATAAATGCAAAAAGAACATTCAGCATGAACCCTCTAGTCATAGGTCTTGGTCTCTGTCATGATAGATGGATGTATAATCATGTATTATGCAAAGTTGCTGATCATCTGTCTATCTGTTTTCAGTCTACATCCAATAACTTCAGAATGCTTTGACCTATGACCCCCAACTTGATAAATGCATTGCTTCAGGTTTATTTTGCTTCACACAGCAGTACTTTTGTTTTCCATCTGATGCTGGTTCTCTCTTTATAAAATGCCCTGTACGTTATTGCATTGGTTTTGTAGAAAGTTAACCTGCATTAAACTGACTAAAGAATATTATAACTTTGATATTGCCTTGAAATTTGGTTAAAGATTTGATTGGCAATCTATCTGTTTTTTCACTGAAAGAGGATTTGCACTATTTATGGAGTAGAAGGGCTATCTCTTAAACCCGTACATGATCTGTTCTTGTGTATATTTCAGGCACATTCAGACACAGCCACTAAAGCAGGCTCAACAGCGCGAGATCGGTACCGAGTATGACAGCTGCCCCTTCAATCAGATCTTCTTGTATACTTGTTGTTGACTGTTGAAAGTGTTGCATTTCACCGCAGAGTGCTGCATTATTCCCTCATGTGCGTTATACCTGATCTTGTTAAGATTGTATTAGTACAATGATAAATGGAAAGAGATGCTGTAGGTTAAAATCTTGATGTGGAAAATATGTGTCTACATGTGTAGGACTGTGTTGCCTGGTATTAAGACCTACAGCATCAAGCTGTGTTACTTTTATGTGGTTTGACATAGTTATTTACCAGATAGGAAATATGCACAATAGCAGTTTACATAAATGCTAATATGCTTCATTTAAAATTGTCAAATTAATTGGTGTGTAGATTTGACTGAAAAATACAGAACACCACATATATATGTACATACAGTTTGAGGATTTTCAGCAGACCGTTTATTCTAGGAATCATTTACAGTTCTATCCTTTTTGATTGGCAACTTATTTAAATTAAATATAGTGGTGGAACAAGTGTTCGAAGGACACACATCTAGTTTGGGCTTAATAGTTTTCTTTAATTACAATTTGTCAACAATCAAATCTGTTAAATTCTGACAGTATGTTCTGCAGTTGCACAGTTATGAATCTTTTCACTGTATTTGTGGGAATTTGTTACTGTTATAGTTTTTACTAACTGTTGTATGATTTACTCATTGAAAACCCCATTTGCATGTTATGAATCTGTTGTAGAAAGACTTATGAAGATTTACTGTTTATTATTTTGGCATGTATAAAGACTCTTGTTTAGAGGATAAAAATAAGTGATTTTTACTTCACATAAAACAGGATCAAATATTTTCAAAATGAAAAAGTAGTCTGGAAATGAAAGGTATTTTCTGAAGAGTTAAATGTGTAATATATTTTTGAACTTCAGAATTGTTACAATTTATGAGGATATGACTTAATGTATTGAATATATAAAGATGGCCTGCATCAGTGACAATGAAAATATTTTGTAAATGATAGAAAAAAATTGTACTAGTAGCTAACATATTTGACGTGTTTATACTCCAAACATGTTAATTTTACGTGTATGTAGATACGCAAAGTAATTGTTCATTTATCCAAATATGAATTTGGCTCTTATACTAGTATAGCTTTACTTTATTTTCATAAATGCAGAACTCTCAAAATGCATCAAGAATGTCCTATATTCGCAGCAACTCCGAAAATGCCATTTAAAAAAAAAATCCTGTCGACAGTCCTGGGACAAGGCCAGAAGTCATGTTAGATCTGCCATTTACTCTCGTGCTTCCTGCAGACATATGTTTGTTTGAACCCTTACCTGATTTTTTTTTTTAAAAGGATTAGGTGCATGATATATACTAGGTGTAATGATGCAGGTCATATTTATATCTGTATACCTAATATGAGGATATTTAGCAGTTGGTTGAAATCAACAGATTTTTAGAGATATAATGTAAATAGTCCACAGACTGTTCTGAGGTGCAGGCAATAGTGTACCATAAATTTCTCTGCTTTTCTGTATATCTGGTGTGTTTTACATCGTTTAATCTTATGGTGCCTTTAGATAGATATAAAAAAGTTTGGTAGATGTTGTATATATTTAAAGAATGTGTTTGGTGAATGTACTGATTTATGTGTGCTTATTGTTCTTATATGCCAGAAATCAGAAAATCTTGCTAATTATAAATGCTTGTACTTTTGTTCCTATAAGTTGATATGTGTAGAATAATGCATTTCAGATGTAACATCTTCATATGTGGCATATTTTCCATAAAATAAGATCGGCAGTGGCTTACCAGTTTCATTTGCATATAGTTCCTGCAAGAGGGTGAACTATTTCAATGGCATTTTTTTGGATCACTAAAATATATTTTTCAAGGACTTTGCTTTCTTTTTGTTTTGTTTAAAAGAATATTAACATCTGCCTTAATTTGTTGTGGAAAAAATGACTTATCCTGTTCTACCCATATATCAAAATTAATGTACGAATGATTTTTGGTCCCCTACCAGTGGAACACCAGAGGGTACTGTAGGAATGCCGTCCATTGGTCTGTCCATCTGCAAATCTGGATCCTGCAATTACTCAAAAAGTATTCAAGCTAGGTTCATAAAACTTGGTATGTGAATAGAGGACAATTTGTAGATTATCCACATACATGACTTATGCTTGTAAGTCATAGTTCAAGGTCTTAATTGAAGGTCAAGTAAAAACAGTTTCTGCTCCATAATTTTGTATGCATTGATTATCTTAGTTGTAAACACAAACACATGATGAGACAAGATGTCAACACATGATCTATGCTTGTCGGTTAAAGGTCAAGGTCATTGTTCAAGGTCAAGCAAAAGTATTTCTGCCCCATAACTTATAATTGCATTGAAGGATTTTTCTATTACTACACAGAAATGTTTCCCATGATTAGACTGTGTCATGCACATGACCCATGGTTGTCTGTCAAACGTCAAGGTCACTTTTGAAGGTCAAGTAAAATTATTTCCGCTCCATAACTTATGTGCATTGAAGGATTATCTTAGTACTGCACACAAATGTTCACCATTATGAGACAATGTGTCATGTACATGATCTATGCTTGTAGGTGTCAACCCGCCCGCTTAGCTCAGTAGGTAGAGCGTTGATCTACGGATCGTGGGGTCGTGAGTTTGATGCTCGGGCGGGGGGTATGTTCTCCGTGACTATTTGATGAGTGACATTGTGTCTGAAGTTATTAGTCCTCCACCTCTGATTCATGTGAGGAAGTTGGCAGTTACTTGTGGAGAACAGGTTTGTACTGGTACAGAATCCAGGAACACTGGTTAGGTTAACTGCCCACAGTTACATGACTGAAATATTGTTGAAAAACGGCGTTAAACCCAAAACAAACAAACAAAATGCTTGTAGGTCATGGCCGTTATTGTAATTTAAGTTACGATAGTTTTTGTTTCTTAGCTCCTAAATGCCTTGAAGCATTTTTAGTAAACAGTGATTCCAACAACCACAAGGGCTGTCTGTATTGCAACTGCAAAACTTGGTCACTTGTTTTCTTGACTTTTTAAAATTTGATATCTCATTTTAACACATACAGCATTTTGGCTTGTGTAACATTTTTGAAAATATGATATTATTTAGACACAACTGGCTGCTAAGTCATAAGAAATAGCATATAATGGGATTGTTCATTATTAAGCCTATGTATAGTAATCAATTTGCTTAACAAGTTTAGAGCTAGGTATTTTGGAGAAGTTAAATTATATAAAACCATCGATACTGTCTATTGCAAGACACTGCTAGCCTGTAAATTTATCCCAGGTTGCAATTTGACCAGTCTGAGATATTCTGTCATCATGCTTTCATGTTCTTACTGATATATATACCAGGTTAAAGTATTAATTCATGTATAATTATATATTCTGGTATTATATAAAGAAACCTGTCTTGTTTAACTAATCTGCTTCATGTATGAATATTATTTGTATTGAAGCATTGTAATGTGTATCTTTTCTTCCTTGACTATTTTTATTTCCTTTTGTAGTTTCAAAGGGTATGTTCTTTTGCTTTGTTTCTATAAAAATATTTATTAAAGGTATAAAAACAACTCTAGTAAAAAGAAAGTAAAAAAATGCAAGCAAATAATTTTTCAAATTATTTATTTAACGACTGTATAATTCTGCTGTTTTTATGGAGGAATTGAGGAACATAGTATTTGCTTTTTTGCAGTTACGAAATGAGTGACTTTTTTTAAGGCTGAAGAAATTGTTTACTGTCTGCCTTTTTTAAAACATTGAATCAATGTAGCAGTATGCACTGTAACTGATGTATTTAGTTAAGTTTAGACTACACATTATTTCTACAGTTTTATTGTGCAAAATATTTATTTCTAGTATTTTTTAATATCTAAAGTACACTAATAATCCATATAATTTTCATGGATTTTTTTTTTTGGAGGGAAGGAGTGGGGTAGGTCACTTTTGATAGTTTGGAATTCATATGACTATTAGATTATGGAATTCATACGAAATTTAAATTGGAATTAATTTATCAGACAATATTCTAGTAGAATGCAAAGTAAATGAAATGTCTTGGTATGAAAGCAGTCTAAATGTTAACCAATTTGAACATTTGTAGGAGTTTCGTCTGCTTAATTAAAATTTATAACTTTGGAAAGAGTTAACTGTCAAAAATAATTGGAAGTATTTTTGACAGATTTTTCTAGACTTTGCAGCAGTGGCAGACAATTTTCCAAAGTGGCCAATAGGGTTATGGAAACATGAAAATTAAATGTTTGGTTAGAGATTGTTGAAATATTTAAGTATCTGATGTATATTTTGACTGGAATGAAACTATATTGTGAATGTAGATGGTGATGATGGAGTTTATGCTAAGTAAAATGCAATATTGATTAAATATGAACATTGTGTATTTAATCTGTGTTGTTTATCTTATCACCAAAAATACCAGGAAGAAAGCTTGAATCTACCGATATACATGTACCGTTCCTAGCTCACTCATGCATGAAGTGCTCAAAGTGAGCTAGTGTGGTCATGCTGTGTCTGTTGTGTGTGTCCATGCATCAAACATTTTCTTTAGAACAACATCTCCAAAAGCTCTGAATGGATTTTGATGAAATTTGGCCTGGATATTCCTTCGTTGGTCCTCTACCAAAGTATTTCAAACAGTTCTGCTTGGTTGCACATTGGGTGCTGCCAGAGCTAAAAATAGAACAATCTTCAAATCACATCTCCTAGAATGTTGGTCTGATTTTGAAAATAATTCACACTAACGATTCTTATGTAACCTTCTACCCAGATTATTCAAATTATACCAATACATCAGAAAACTTTACCACCAGAGGCATGGTCACTTCCCTATATGTATATAGTGGAAACTTCTTTAGTGAAACTGCTGGCTTGATTTTAAAATAATTCTTCACAAATGGTCCTTGTGTGACCCACTACCAAGATTTTTCCAGTTTGTCCGATTCTTTTATAAACATGGCCGCCACAGGGCTTAGTCACTTTCTCTGTACGTATACAGTGGGAACTTTAAAAATCTTCTTGTTTCAAACTTCTGGCATTCTGGTAGTAACTGAAGGTAACAGACCATTGTTGATCCCCGCTGGCTGCCAGACCACATCTAATGCTTGCACCAGATCACTTTCAATTTATTAAAATTATCATACTGACACATCATAGAATAAAGGTTCTTCAGTTTAAAGGTCATTTGATGTACTGACCTCAAAATCAATACCTGCCATATACTGTCCACAGACAAACAGTACAAAGCAATTGCAATCTATTAAGTATTTTAAAAAAAAACAATGTTTATATTCAGTTCAAGTTGAAAGCAAAATACATAGGTGAAGGTTTTCGGTATTGTGACAGAATACCGTATTTCCGACCTCATCCCTGGCCTGTTCCCCAAATCGCTGAAGTGCAATGTGAATTTGTTGTTTGCATAAGTCTCCAAAACTGAAATACAGAGGACTACTAATCGGGAAAAATTTTCTACAATACTATTTCAGGAGGTTCCTTGGGCCCCATGGCCAGTAGCAAGGATTTTGTCGTGGACCCCCTCCCCCATTTTCTTTTTCGATATTTTCAGGTTTTTTTTTCAACCTTCAACCTTTAAAATAGATTATGATTGTCCAAATGGTTCCAGTTGGCCTTTGGTAAAAACAGAAAATAAAATTGACTTGCTCAGCAATACAGTGGTCCACTTATCGCTGAAAACTGCATGATTCCTCACAAACGGTCAGTAAGGTGGCATTATTTTGAACAAAACCCGAAATAGCAATATGCTAATAACCATTAATACATGTCAGGTATGAATACTTTCTGTTTTCTCGTTACAGAGATATTCATACATTTTAGTAACCTGAAGGTGTACCGAGGATAGGTACTTTAGTATATACCTACAAATGTGGGTTTAAAGAGTAATTTGAGAACAAAATCTGTAGGAGGAAATCAAAACGCCAGTCACACCAGTTTCCCAAGTTGCTGAAACTTTCTAGTCTGCTACCATATAAAAATTATTTTAAGGTCAAGGAGAAATATTTGTCACAAGGATTTTTTAAAGTATGATTTCACAACATGTAGTTTGTAAATGTGCGGCAAGTGTCAGATCAGGATTTGAACCCGAGACCTCCCCCACAACAGTGTACTTGAATGTCTGGGGTGCTCTAACCAACTGAGCTACCTGGCACCGACTGTCCACATTGAGAAATTACGGGAATTTTAATTTTTAATTTCTGATTGAGCTTCGAGATCTTTATGTCATACAAACTTATAATAAACACAATAAATCAACCATTATACATGTAGTATTAATTTACCATTCTGATATATCAAAACCTGTGAAGACATGTCTAGGGATGTAAGTAAAATAAATGATTTCAAACTCAAAAACTGATCTGTCCATCGTATTGTGTTCAATGCATAATTTAATAACCGTTCCAGGTATTGTTTTCAATCTTGGCATAATTATAGGTCAGTGGAGACAAAGTGCACAATGTGTCAACTAGGTCAAAGGTCAAGGTCATAGCAAGGAGAAATCTGCACGTCAAAAAGTCACATCTGTCCTTTGTATTTTGTGTCTGTTACACAATTTTAAAACTGTTCAAGGTATTGACTTGAAACTTGGAATATAGGTTGGTGGTGATGAAATAATTTGTAGAATGCAAAATCCACATTACTCCCCCCACCCCCTTTAAAAATCAAAATTCACTGTTAGTTTCTTGAGCCTTGATATTCTGTTACTGCTACCGCACAAATCCCCCCCAATTCCCATCCCTCCCACATTATATCACCTCTCACTCCAATACACACAACCCAAAAAATTGTTTTTAACTTTTAATTTCTCCTCCTAGGATCTAAAACTTCCAGCGTATACAATTGAACTTGTATAATTCAAACATCACCCTTCAATCCAACTTATCATTCAGTCTAGCAAATAACATGTATATTATTCGACCCATACAAGACTTGAACATAACCAACTGTCCCGTCAGATATTTTGTAATGCACTTCACACCTTGACCCTCAGACGAGATGCTTGCCAAATATTTGTATCAATAAACACGTCAGAAGTCCCCTCTTGTTAATTTCATTAATTAACAGTTGTTTTTTGGTGCATTTTTTATACTTATTGAGATACATGTACACTATTAAAGGTAGTGTTCTTAGCACAAATTCTTAAATCTTCTATTTGCACTAATAATTTGATCTTCGTTTACAGCGGTGTTAATATTATACTATACCTCTTTTTTGCAGCAAATGAATGTTTGAATTAACACTATTGGAAAAACAATTCAATGACTTGTCAACAGGAATTACTCAAATTGTTTTTTTTCTGGAATGGCTTTTAAAAACATTACTTGTCTTGTAGATTTCCAAAAATACGTTGGGAGCTCCCCCCTCGACTTTCCAACCATACATGTACTTGAATTTTCCCGGCTATTATGGTTTACTTGCCAACTTTGTCTGCTCAGTGTTTTTATCTCAAATGACACTCAAATGCAACATTTTGTCTGGTAGAATCTTAAAGTCTTTAGGTGGAGGACCCCTTATCCTGTAATCCTTATTCACGATACTGGATCATACTTGCCAGAGAGAATTACTCAGATCCCTTAAAAATTCTTTGTCAGGACCCTGTACCTCAGTAGCTATCTGTACTCCAATTATCTGGATGTATTTGGGTGCACTTAATAATCTTCCTTTTTTATTGCAGCATGGCAGAGTGTATGTCTTAGGGTTTGTGTTTGATTCCCAGTCAGGGTTGAAATATTCTAATGTCATTACACTAGCTCTTAGTGCACACTTATCAGTCTGATTGCACACATCTTATTAAACTGATTTGCTGAGACTGCTTTTTCTAGCACACCGGTCTGGTGTTTCCTATTATTTTACCCATGTAAGCAAGTCCGTTTAGCACCACATGACAAATGACTTTCACTTCATTTAAATATACTGCCATAAGAAACTTTGCTGTAGAACTATTTTGTTCTGCTTTATTTGTAAAATATGGTATGCAAGAAAAATAGTCTACCACTGGTTGTAGATATAGATGAGAATATCCAGTTTTTGTTGTGTCTCAGCAGAGCCTCATTACTACCAAAACAGTAACCCTCTAACTAGATATTCCCATCTGCATCTACAGCTAGTGACAAATTACTATAGTCTAAATTGGCCTACATCAGTTCTCTTGAAGAATTTCAAAATGTTTCTGGGAAGACTCCCAATCATTACATTTGCCAAAATTCTTTAAGCTTCTAAATCATATCATAGGGGCATCCCCAGTGTAACTTTATATATCTCTGGAAAATCTTTTAAAATCAATGTTGACCAGTTAATCTGAGTTTGTACCATAGCCTGTATGTATCCAACCCCTTTGCCTCAGTATTTTTGCAGGTCTGGTTATAGCACTGGACTCCACCAGATGTTTCAGTACAGAGTGTACTTACAATAACATGGAATACTTTTGCTGGTCAGTTTTGAAAACTATGTAATGAAACTTAATAATCTACTTGACCAGGCCTCCCAGCAGGGTTTGATGAAAATGTTTTTTCTTAAGGTTGTTTTTTGTTGTTGTAAAAACTAGAGCTGCTTTTGAAAAAAGGGCATGTCTCCCACAACTGCCTAATCATCTGAATAATTATGTATCTGAGTCAATCATGTACCAATACATGGTACACTGGCATCTGTGTACAGAGTGATTTCCGGTAATTCAAGTGCCATAATTCTTAAGTGCCAGGGCCGATTTGGCTAGTTATTGAACTTGGCCCGAGGACTTATTGTCAAACACATTTTGTTCAAGTTTGGTGAAGATTGGATGAGAAAAGTTCAACTTGGAGTGCGGACAAGATTTGTGACAAACAGACAGACAAACACACAGACAGGAGTGGTGGAAGACATAATGAGCGCGGACAAGATTTGTGACAGACAGGTACACACACACACACACACGGACACACAGACAGGAGTGAATTAATATGGCTCCCACACCCCTGTGTGGTAGAAGACATAATGAGCGTGGACAAGATTTGTGACAGACAGACACACACACACAGACAAGAGTAAACTAATATGTCTCCCACACCCCTGTGTGGTGGGAGACATAATAAAGGTTATTTAAGGCAATTTGGGGCAAAAATATAGGTTAAGCTTCTGACCTTTTTCCAGTTCACTACTGCATTAATACTTGTGTTTTCTGAATAATCCAACCCTTTTGTCTTCAATCATCTCTAGTCACAGGAATGTTGCATCTCTCCCAGACCACTGTTGATCCCCGCTGGCTGCCAGACCACATCTAATGCTTACACCAGACACCGCTGGCTGCCAGACCACATCTAATGCTTACACCAGACACCGCTGGCTGCCAGACCACATCTAATGCTTACACCAGACACCGCTGGCTGCCAGACCACATCTAATGCTTACACCAGACACCATGGACACAAACAATGTTATAGGAAAGATAACAGCATCCTGAACAAGAGCTATCCCAGGAGACAGCACACTCCACTATTTCCATGCTTGATAGTGAAATAGTGTACATCTAAGGAAATGGAGCTGTCACTGGAGTGTGTTATATTGACTACATTGTGGATGGCAATAACAGTCTGTGAAAAATGTATTTAGTAATGACTGAGATAGAATGAAGGAGTATCAAAACATTAAGTAAGAATAAAATCCTATGGAGTTTCAACATTCTGGGCTAAGTATTTTTTTTATTTTGTTGGCTTTAACGTCTTACCGACAATTTTAGGTCATATGGCGACTTTCCAGTTTTGATGGTGGAGGAAGACCCCAGGTGCCCCTCTGTGCATTATTTAATCATGGGCGGCACCTGGGTAGAACCACCGACCTTCCGTAAGCCAGCCAGATAACTTCCTCACATGAAGAATTCAACTCCCCGAGTGAGGCTCAAACCCACATCGATGAGGGTCTGGACTAAGTGGTTCTCAAGCTATTGATCAGAAAGAAATTTCCATGTTCAAGCCCCTGTGGCCTTTGCTCAAGTGACCCCAAAATCAATAGGAGTCATCCACTCTGTAAGTCCTATCATCCTATGAAATTTGAAGGTTCTGGGTCAAATGTTTCTCAAGTTACTGATAAGAAACAGTTTTCCAATTTCTGGCCCGTGACCTTAAACTTAGATCAAGTGACCCAAAAATCAACAGGGGTCATCTACTCTACATTTCTAATCATCCTATGAAGTTTCAACATTCTGGGTCAAGTGGTTCTCAAGTTATTGATAAGAAACAGTTTTTCATGTTCAGGCCTCTGTGACCATGACCTTTGATTGAATAACCCCAAAAATTACAGGGGTCATCTACTTTGTAAGCCCTATTACCCAATGAAGTTTGAAGGTTCTAGGTCCAATGGTTCTCCAGTTATTGATTGAAAATGAAGTGTGACAGGCAGCAGTCCTATCACCCTATTTAGTTTGAAGGTTTCGGGTCAAATGCTTCTCAAGCTATTGATCGGAAAAGTATTTCCATGTTCTGGTCCCTGTGACCTTGACCTTTAATAGAGTGACCCCTAGAAAAATAGGGGTCATCTACTCTGCAAGTCCAATTATCCTATGAAGTTTTAACATTCTAGGTCAAGTGGTTCTCAAGTTATCAATCGGAAATGGTTTACCATGTTCAGGCCCCTGTGACTTTGACCTTTGATTGAGTAACCCCTAAAATAGGGGTCATCTACTTTGTAAACCCTATTACCCAATGAAGTTTAGCCCTTAGCCTGCTGGCGGCAGATGATTCTGCCTTTGCGACCAGTGCAGACCAAGATCAGCCTGCACATCCGTGCAGTCTGATCTTGGTCTGCACTGTTCGCTATTCAGTCAGTAAATTTTCAGTGAAAACCCCTTTGAATAATAAGTGGTACTGTCCAAATTGAAAGATGGACCAGTCCATTATAGAAATAAAGCAGGGTAAGGGTTAAAGGTTCTAGGTCAAATGGTTCTCCAGTTATTGATCTAAAATGAAGTGTGACATGCAGATGGCCCCTGGGACCTTGACCTTTGATGGAGTGACCCCAAAAACAACAGGGGTCATCTACCATGTAAATCCTATCATTCTATTAAGTTTGAAGGTTCCGGGTCAAATGCTTCTCAAGCTATTGATCGACAATGGATTTCCATTTTCTGGTCCCTGTGACCTTGACCTTTAATAGAGTGACCCTAAAAACAATAGGGATCATCTACTCTGCAAGTCCAATCATCCTATGAAGTTTCAACATTCTGGGTCAAGTGGTTCTCAAGTTATTGATCGGAAATGGTTTTCCATGTTCAGGCCCCTGTGACCTTGACCTTTGATGTAGTGACCCCACAAACAACAGGGTTCGTCTACCCCATAAGCCCCACCATCTTATGAAGTTTGAGGGTTCTAGGTCGAATGGTTCTCCAGTTATTGATCGGAAATAAAATGTGATTGACGGACGGACAGGGCAAAAACAATGTCTCCCTCAGTGGCGGGGGAGACATAATTCACATGCTGAATAATATTCCTACATGGTTTTATGACTCCAGATCAAATAGTTTTCAAGATATATGCAACAAAAACTTAAACACATTAAATTTATATTTTCATGAAGTCAAGGGCAATAACTCTGGATTGGTTGAGTGAAATCACAGACTGAACACCAGGTGCACAACTTCAAATGCTATGTAATAATTCTCTAATGCATTATGACTCTAAATGAATTATTTTTTAAGATGCATGGGACACAAACTTTTATGCCCTTTTTATGCTATTTTTGCCAGTCAAGAGTCATAAATCTAGTCTGGCTGAGTGAAATCTCAAAGAAAGCCTGGATACACAACTTTGCATGCTAAATAACACTTCTAAGATATTTCATAAGCCTAGGTCAAATACTTTATGAAATACCTTCAACACAAGCTTTCAGGCCCTTTTAATGTGTAATTTTGACTAATTCAAGGATCATAACTCTGGTGTGTCTGTGTCAAATCCAAATTAAAATAGGAGGTGCACAACTTCACATGCAATCCTGTGAGGTTTGATAAATCTGGGTCAACTTTTTTTTGAGATAATCATGATAAAAATTTGAACACACAGATTTATGGACAAGGGCAAATCTGGGAGTGAGGGGGGATGGGGAGGGGTCCACAAAAAGAGGCAGACAAAACACTACAATGAAATACTAATTCAGTACAGTACTTTATTCATATAGAAATAGTGCAAAAATCATCATACAAATGAGGTAACGCAGTAGAACTACCATACTAATAAAACACCAATAAAACACTAGAAAATCTAAAATTTTATATGTAAGTACAAAAAAATAGGCAAACAAAACACTAAAATGAAATACTAATACAGTACTTTATCTATATGGAAAATGTTAAAAAAAATTCAAGTTAGCTAATGCAGTACTGATAAAACATCAATAAAACACCATAACAAAACATCAATTCTTTACTTCATTTACTAATGCCATACTTCTAGAAATAAAGTACTAGTTCTATACTATTCAATAAAATACCACTATTGGGGCAAATCAAATGAAATACTAATGCTTTACTTATGTTTATTCAGCTAGTAATTTTTATAATTCTAGCCTGAATATTTAGGGAAAAGACAAATCTTTTTAAAAGTGACTCAACAAACATTTTCCAACCAAGACAATACATTGTCATTGTTCTTTGAAAACCTTTTGTATCATGCATTTACACAGCATTACTTTCTTAAAACATTTATGAAAACACCATTAATTGGTTGCTTAATATGTGAGAAAATCCAGAATTTATATGTTAGTCAGCCTTAGAAAAATAAAGTATTCCAAACATCATTTTAAGAATATTTTCAATTGGGTAGACAGACATAGGAGAAATTGCATACACAACTGACTTTATAATTTATGTTCTTTGAATAGTATCATTTATGATGAAGCACATGAGACTGATAAAGGGACATCACTACAGATGAGCATACAATTTTTCTTATAAATTCTAACTGCATGATCAACACTGCTGCACTTGCTTTAGTTATTTAATTCATAAAACTTTCTTTATCATGACCAATCTTTCCCCATGCAATAATGAAAAAAACCTTTAAAATGAAACAGCCTCCACCAGATTGATGTAGGATCTACTGAATTTTGAAATGTTACTGATGAAACAACAAGTTCTTGAAGAATCTAGAAGTCACATGGAAAAAATTCCTTCATCGATGAGCAGAGTTCTGCATGGAATTAATTTCTTTGAACAATTTTGAAATGGGACCACCCAAGGATCATTCCTGTGAAGTTTGGTGTAATTCTGCCCAGTGGTTTTCAAGATTTTTTTAGAAAATGTTGACGGACACACGACACACGACTGACGACACACGACGGACATTGAGAGGTCACAAAAACTCACCATGAGCCTTTGGCTCAGGTGAGCTAAAAAAAAAAACGAATCAGATTTTATTTCTCTGTAGGAAACAGACCTTTGAAAGAAATTTGGGTAAATTCTACATAAAATCAAACAGGCCATGTTATAATCTTCTTTCCCGTATTCAATCCCAGGCTTTATTTATGGAACTTAATACAAAGTTTCAGAAACTAGTATATGAAAAATCCTGAATTCACAATGAGCATATTTTTCCAAGTGCATGCTTTCAGAGACATATGGCTAGAAGGTGGTGCTTTACTTTCTGATTTCGTATCGTTTAACAGAAGTTAGCTTACACTAAAATCTCATTTACTGAAGAAGACTCGGTATTTAAATTTCTGTGTTACAGTGACAAAAGTCAAAGCTTTCTAACACTGATACTATCAAATCTGTACTGTAACAATGCATTTAAAAGAATTTTAGTAATTGAAGTTTTGGGTTTTCTGAGACTTTCCTATACCCTTAACCACTTTAGGGGTACAACTATATGACAACATACACTGCACTGTGCCTAATAAGTAATTATCTTTTCAGATTGTGAATGATGCATGAAGTGTCTAGCAATCTGGTAAATGGACACCTAGCCTATGTTCTACCCATCTGCTAACTGGAAGCCTTGCCTTTCCTCTGCAGGTTTTCTAGGCATTTGTTAATCAATTTATTTATGAATAGACCTAGTGTAACACAACAGTTCATCTTTGCCATCATCTTGTCAATATTTGTCTTTGCACATCTACTGTACACCAACATTGGAAAAAACAGTAATTTCATCTATTTTCAGCAGCACAATTATTAATCTGATGTTAATATATAAAGTACAATATTTTCATTAAAAACAAGAGCTGTCTCCATAGGATGACATATGCCCCCGATGGCACTTTGAATGAGTAGTTATGGCCGATGTTAGAGTTTAGGACCTTTGACCTACGGAGCTGGGTCTTACGCGCGTCATGTCGTCTTACTGTGTCACACATTCATGCGTAGTTATTTTAAAATCCATGCATGAATGACAAAGATATGGACTGGACACGCCCATCAATACACTATCATGAAAAATGACCTTTAACGTCTAAGTGTGACCTTGACCTTTGAGCTACGGACCTGGGTCTTGCGCGCGACACGTCGTCTTACTGTGGTACACATTCATGCCAAGTTATTTGAAAATCCATCCATGGTTGACAAAGATATGGACCGGACACGCCCATCAATGCACTATCCTTTAATGTCTAAGTGTGACCTTGACCTTTGAGCTACGGACCTGGGTCTTGCGCGCGACACGTCGTCTTACTGTGGTACACATTCATGCCAAGTTATTTGAAAATCCATCCATCGATGACAAAGATATGGACCGGACACGCCCATCAATGCACTATCCTTTAATGTCTAAGTGTGACCTTGACCTATGAGCTACGGACCTGGGTCTTGCGCGCGACACATCATCTTACTGTGGTACACATTCATGCCAAGTTATTTGAAAATCCATCCATCGATGACAAAGATATGGACCGGACACGAAAATTGGGGACAGACTGACAGACCGACAGACCAACAGACGGTTCAAAAACTATATGCCTCCCTTCGGGGGCATAAAAAAACATTCATAATTTATAAACAAACATTACTGGGTGCCAAGAGAACCCCTAGTGGACAGGCTAAATGTTTGCTTACCGGGCCTTACAATTACGCCATTTTGATGTCCCCTATGCCAGTTTATATACTCTCATCATTATGCATATAAATAATATTTTTCGGGAAAAATTGCGTAATAAGTGGTGCATAGAATCACCTTAATAAGAATTGTGCTATCGGGACGACAGTAACCGTAAACACAGCCGTATACTAAACACAAAGCGTTACGGAAGAGAAACTTGGTGCCGGCCATAATTCCAGGTGGATGTACATCCAAAATTCAGCCACTTGACGTAAGCATAAATAAACCATTCAAGTGTGAATTAAGGAAGTCTAGGGGAACGTATATGAAGGAACAAACAAAAGCGAGTACTTCTAACGTAAAAGAGTTAAGGCTGTGACCCGAGAAATGGTTGTTTCATAGATTGCAGATGCCATAACGTACATTGCTGACAACAGCAGATTAATAATTAAGTCGTTCCTTGTGTGTGGCATCAGCAATTCTTTGAGTGGGAACGAAAGTTCCATGAGTCGCGCGGACAGCAATGAGTGTCAGGATGTTGACTCGTCTGAGGACACGACTGAATTTGAGGCATTCGAGGAAGACGATCTGCCACTTAGTGACTTGTTATAGACATTGTATTGCCGCAGTGACACATCTAACTGCTTTAAAATTTAGATTAAACAGATTTGGATTTAAAAATTGATGAAGTCATGAAAAATTGATAGTTGTAGTATGTTATAGCATATTTGTGCTTGTAGTGAAGCGATAGACTGATAAACAGTATAATACGATATTATATGCGTAAGTAAAATGATTTAGCTGTTGTTTGTCTTGACACTTTTAATTTATTCTCTTGTGGAATACAGATATAACGAAAAAAAAAATCAATTAAAAAAAGTTTTGTCTTTAATTTGTATGAAATGAGTGTGCAATATCTAGTATAAACTGACAGGTAAACAGGTAAGCCTGTCAAATGATAATAGTTCAAAGTATCCTTATCCCACCTCTGTGACCTATTTGCCCTCAAGGGAACTACATCATGATTTGAGAATATTTAATTACAAAGAGTCATGTCATAGTTTTGATACTGATCATTAAAAACATGCATGTGTTACACATAAAATATTTAATCTTCCATATATATTACATATCATAAAGCATTAATTATTTAGAAAAATATGGCAGTTCAGCAGTTTGATATAAAAAAAGTTTACCAGTATTTATTAATATGATGTGAAGGAAATGTTAACATTTTATTTTCCAACAGATAATTATAGGAAAAGGCAGATCTGTTCACTGAAATCAATTACAAATTAGAGCTGCTTTTGAGAAAAGTACATGTCTCCTACAACTGCCTAATCATCTGAATAGTTATGTATCTGAGTCAACCATGCACCAATGACTTAGTGTGGATACTGGCATCAACCATGCACAAATGACTTGAGAGTGCGGATACTGGCATCTGTGCAGAGGGATTTTTAAAGGCAATAATTCCAAAGTGCCTGGGCAGATTTGGCTAGTTATCAAACATGGCCGAAGACTTATTGGCAAACACATTTTGTTCAAGTTTGGTGAAGATGGGATGAGAACTGTTTGACTAAGAGCGCGGACAGGATTTGTGATGGGCGGACGGATGGACGCACGCTTGGTTGAATGGTCTAGGAGAGGTTACAGATAAAACTTCAAAATGCTTGCTCCAAAAGGCTAATGTAAGTAGGTGCGATCTTTATTTGCCTTTTCTTGAATACAGAAACACACAGTTTCAGGATATTGGCTTCTCTCCTGCACAACTTTTGCAAGGAAGAAGAACAAAATCAATCATTCCTCAATAAAGCATGAAAAATTACTACACTGAACTTGTAACCAACAAAATAAATCTGTCTAAGAAAAGGCAAAAGCAATACTATGATAGGTTGACAAAACTTTCAAAGAATGTTAGAGTGCAGACTGGCAAACTGGAAACCCCACAAAAGTCCCTAAAACAATACAACAATCACTCCTGAGAATGGAGCAGTAAAAATAGATATCCCTATAATAGAGACAAATGAAATATTTTCTCAGATTAAGATAACTGCACCTAATTTATAGCAAACTCATTACCTCAAAATGACATGCCTGAACACCAGCTCAAGGCTACAGTTTATAGCAACAAATGATCTAACTACGGAATTCCTGGACCAACATGCCATTTGCCAATTGGCAAATGACGAATGCCAGTTAACAAATGCCATCTGCCAAATGACATTTGTAATGCCAATTGCCAAATAAAAATAGCCATATGCCAAAAAAGCCATTTGCCAAATGCCATATAACAATTGCCACATGCCATTTGCCAATTATTTGAAACCCATTTTGAATGTAACTGTAAATTACTTTTCAGAATTAGAGATGATACGGTGTGCTGTTCTACACCATCTCCACCGAAGTTAACACCACAGAAAGTAATGGTAAAAGCGGCTTGTTCTGTGACTGGTAAAGACTCACCAGCAATACATGCTATAAAGGATTCTGATGCCGATTTGTCTGTACTACCGATTACACCTTCACAAACAGATTCACCTGGCACAGATATGCCTGTTGTTAGTGTTCCTGTGGCATTGCAAAAGGAGTCTGTTGGTTCATGTTTATCAGCAGTTTCTGTTGATATCATTAGTGTCCAAACAACCTCATCTCATTTGGATACACCAACAACGGAAATAACTATGACAGATGTCGAAAAGTACCTTTTTACTGAATTATTAGAAGACAGTGTAGACCCAGATGATCCACAGTTTAGCGGACAACTTAAAGAAAGGCATCCTCAGCAAACACCAGTCTGTACAAGAAATCCTGCAGTGGTGTATTTCATCGATATGAAATCAGATGAAGGGACAATATTTCCAACTGCACAAACAGGTTGGGGACAATTTGTTCTCCTGCCTGATGGTGCTTTGCAGGAATTTCTGCAATTTAAGAGCAAGGTTAATGTTGATGAACTGCCACTGTACTACTGTATAACGGGATATATTCACGGTGCCAAATGTTTGCATTTTTACAAGAGTTTTGAAATCACGGTGTCTTACTTTTGCGGAAACTACTTCAGCAACGAATTACAAACCTTGGTTGTTAACAACAGAAAGGAAGGTCACTATATAGGCACAATATAAAATGAATGTTTTTAACACTGATATTGAAAGTCATGTACGCTAGGATAAATCAAAGTACTGAAAGTACAGAAAGGCTGGCTACCACAAACACTCAATGAAAACTGTGCGGGAAAGATGTTTGCAAAATCTTAGATATTACTGGTTTTCCATATTTAACTGAGGCGAGCAAAGGGTATTGTTGTGATCTTGATTAACTTGTGCATCCAAGTTAAAGTTCGATCAAGAAACCTAGTTTATTGGACGTAAACATGGGTCCAAGAGAGTAAACTATAGTTTAAGCCCATTATACTGTGTGTTTGCTCGAAAACTTATGTTAGTATTCGATAATCATAGTTTTTTGACAAAGAATGTAATTGTTGGATAATTTGATTGCCGAGAACCATTGTACACGGACGTGAACCTATGTTTACGACCATGAACTTGGGTTTACGAGCGTGAACCATAGTTTACGAACGTGAACGTAGGTTTAAGTTCGAAAAACTTGGTTTCTCGAACAAAACTATGACTTTTGGTCATTATCCTATGTTCACTAGCGTTAACCTATGTTTACGGTTGTAAACCTATGCTGACGGTCGTAAACCTAAGTTCTCGATCGTTAACATATGTTCACGTTTGTAAGCTATGGTTTACACCCGAGAACCCTGGTTTACTTCCGTAAACATAGGTTCACGCTCGTGAACTTAAAATAACGGCAGAAATTCAAAGTTCAATTGAAAAACCTAGTTGCAACCTGGGTTCACGGGCGTGTTTTCGCGTATTAGAAAAACCTGGTTTTACCTTCAAAAAGCCTTGTTTATCTGTAATTGTTAATTCCACTTTTTTACCGTAAACCTGGGTTAACGTTATTATTTGACAATTGGCGTGCCATAACCATTTATATATGTTTCTTATGAAGCGATAATAAACATTGAGGGACATAATATCAGATAAAATATAAAGGTAACAAACACAACATATATATTTCGATATACAATCCCCCACCCAACACACACATTATGTGTGAATGTATGAACATTGATCAAATGGGGCGATTTTCTTGTCGGTATGAGGGGAATTTTGGGCTCGAACCCCGCTATAAACCGGACTGTTAATGATTATTGTCTAGTCATGTTGCTCAGGGCTCCAGAAATTTTGATAACTCAATCGGTCCGAAACGAAAATCCTGACATCGGCGCTACCCCACCCATCGCATTCCCAATATTACATATTTTGTAAAACGTGATAGGGTAAAGAAATAAGCATGTCATGCATTAAAACTGAGTTACCAGTCACCGCGCGTTACCATACAATGAAGACAGTTATCCAGTGTTATGTGTGATCGTTACTTTGTTTAAATTTTGATGTTTTTCCGAGATAATACGAGGCATTGACACCGTGTGCGTAACTAGTCTAAAAGCCAACGCACGTGACTTTAATACCGTATACACGGCAGATACTTTGTGATGTTTCCTCATTCTTTGACTGAATTCTATAAAATACAATGCGTCAAAGTGAGTTACACGACACATATTCTCTGCTAAACAGCCTCAGTATTTAAAGAACACTCTGCCGCGGACCGAATGTGTACGTTATTTGAACGCTGAGATCGAATTTCCCGCATGTATAGTACCAAAACGTCACGCGGGTTGGCCACGGATATTTCATTTCACTTACGTTGTACTTCGATAAGCAACTACATTTTATAAAGTTATATGTTCTTTTCTGATGTAAACAAAATTTCATTTTGAAACTTTTTTTAAAAGATCGATTTGAAATTTGGAAAATTGTTCACAATGTTAAAACAGATTTTTAAACCATACATGTATGTTCATAATAAAGATAATTAACCTAAGTTTAACACAATGCAAATTTCCAGGAAAGTTTAAAACAGCCAAAATAACACCAATTTATAAAAAGCATTCAAAATCTGACAAATCTAACTATAGACCAATATCAATACTTCCAATATTATCTAAGCTTATTGAAAGGCATGTTTCAAATCAAATAAAGGATTTCTTGGAAACTTATCATCTTCTGCATTCCAAACAATCAGGCTTTCAGCAAATCACTCCTGTGAGACTGCACTTACAAATATAATTGATGACTGGATTAATGCCATTAATAAAAACTCTTTTGTTGGCACTATATTTCTAGATCTAACAAAAGCGTTTGACCTTGTAAACCACTCTTTGTTAATAGAAAAATTATACCTGTATAAGTTCAGTGAAACCTCTGTTAAATGGTTATCATCGTATTTAGAGAACCGCTCTCAACAAGTATGTGTATCTGGACAGCTTTCTTCTCCCAAAGAAATTTCTGCGGGAGTTCCACAAGGCTCTGTTCTTGGGCCTATACTTTTTATACTATATATAAATGACCTTCCTTTACACACACATAATTCATCCATTGACATGTTTGCTGATGATGCAACAATGTCTGCATTTGGTAAAACTGTGACTGAAGTACACAACACCCTGCAATCTGACATTAACAAAGTAGATGAATGGTGCAAAGAAAACTCAATGCTTCCAAACATATCTAAAACTAAAACTATGTATATCACAGCCTCTTATAACAACAATAAAATTAAAAATCACATCAGTTCTAATAGCATACAAATGCAGGGTCAGCCCCTATCATATTCATCACATGAAAAGCTGTAAGGAGTACATGTTGATGAACATCTGAACTGGAAGATCCAAGTTGAACAAACTATGAAAAAATGCAATTCCAATTTATATCTTCTTTTACGAATAAAATCTTACCTGAACCTACATTCAAGAAAACTATTTTTCAATTCTTACATTTTACCGCACCTTGATTATTGTTGTACTATATGGGGGAACTGTACTGATGAGCTTCTAGAATCTGTCTTAAAATTTCAAAAACGTGCCGCAAGAATCATACTTGACAAAGAATATAATGCTCCATCAGCTGAATTGTTTAAAGAATTGAAATGGATGACTTTTTCTGAAAGAATAAAGTATAAAAAGGCAATCCTTGTTTATAAATCCATTAAAGATCACTCTACTGAACACCTTGCTTCAAAATTTATTGAAAAACAAACAAGTGATCGCCAGCTTAGATCAAATGAAAACAATGAAATTAAAGTACCAAAGCCAAGAATTGAATTCTTTCGTAAATCATTACAGTACTCTGGAGCTGTAATTTGGAACAACATTCCTATACATATACGCTCCTTAGATACGTTAGAAAAATTCAGAAGATCATATCTTAAGTGGCACTTCTCTGTTATATATAATTAGATTACAAAGCAATATTAATAGTCACATGTTGTCATATTTTGAGTTTTTCTTGATTTGATATATTTTATATGTTTAGGTTGTACATTTTTACATAAAATTGATTCATTGTCATTGCCTTTTACTTCTGTCCATATTATAATGTTCTCCTTTCAGGTTTGTTATATCTGTATATAGTTTTATTACATGTATGTTTGATGTTCTGTACATAGTTATACATTGTATACAGTGGACCATATTGTTAATCGGTTTTTGAAAAATGTATCCAATGCCGTATATGTTATCCACTTTAAATAAAGTCGTTACTTACTTACTTACTTACTTACTTACTAATAAATACAGTTACATTAACAGTTAAAAATAACTTTTCATTTCTGTTTGAAATTCATTAAGAGACCATTCCATTAAGAGACCACTTCTTAGCAGTCCCTTGGGTGGTCTCTTAATACAATGTCGACTGTACTATGAATAGAAATTTGTTTGTTAAATACAGTACGGTGATTGTATTAAGCAAGGTATAATAGCGCAAGATGCCATTATCAAAAACTGATTTGTAAGGTATAAACACTATTAACAATACGATATTCTTCACAGCTTTATTTCACATGTGCATAATTTCTGTATGTCCATGTTAATATATGTTGACAAAGCTATAATCCCGTATTTTGACCACATCTGCGAAGAGGAGGATCTGCCTATACGCC
Source organism: Mercenaria mercenaria (assembly GCF_021730395.1). Lineage (NCBI taxonomy): Eukaryota > Metazoa > Mollusca > Bivalvia > Venerida > Veneridae > Mercenaria > Mercenaria mercenaria. Next base: position 71,206,403 of record NC_069362.1, read on the forward strand.
AAAAAACTTGGTGTTTTTTTATGTTTACAAAGCACAAAGGGAAACTGCTCCTAAATTTGTTAGAAAAGAATGTCATGAAGGTTGCGTATGTGCCGAGGGGCCTGCACAGATTGTCAGCAACCTCAAGATCTGATCCCCACTAACATTTTTAAACAATACTTAAAATCCGAATTTCATACATACTACGCTGGAGAAATCCAAAAGGAACTGAAGGCCGGCCTCAAACTTTCGAACATTGAGGCTGACATGCGTTCGTCAGTGTTCAAGCCACTCCAGGCACAATGGCTTGTAAATGCAGCAGAGAGGTTGGCTAAGAAACCAGATATTTTAGTGGAATCATTTGATAAAGCTGGACTGTAGTTATCTAATTTATTTACCTATGTGTGTTCCAATGTCTGCATTTGAAAAGACAAACTGACTTGTACCAGTATAACATATTAGGCCTTTTCGACTGGCAACTTATGTGAAGCAGTGTTACAAAGTGGAGCATAACTTTCTATTCGACTGGTACTGTGACGTCACAGAATGCTACACAAAACTTCACGAACGAAATCCTTCGTTAAGTTAAATCACGTGACGAAACAACATGGCGGCTGAAACAGATTCACAGAAATGGTAAATTGTAATATAAGGCTTATATTATAAGTTGTTGCATTTAATTACATGTTATTGCCTCAAGGTTGCTTGAAACAACTCACGACAGCTAGTTATTGCACAAATAGATTTCATTTTCTTTGTTTTTCGGACAAACATACAATTTTTTTACGTTCAGAAATTGTTCGTGCCTAGACAATTTCGGATATATACAGTTTCGCAACTTCGCACATTCGTAACATTGCATGATTGCCTTTTGATACATTTTTCTCAATTAAATTAATAATAAACAGAAGGGTAGTAGGTAGTAGTACAATTTCATTAGAAAAAGGCACCTTAAGGCCCCTGAATTGTTGGATATATATTGTTGCCCATATACCTAATGTTAAACATTTATATTTGACAGTCTGGGCCCCTAATAGCCTTACTCATTTGGCTTATTGGGATGACTTATTTTTTGATCTGGTATTTTATAGTTGTCATCCCTCTAAGACAGTGACAGCGACAGTCAAAAGTTATCACTCTGTCCTGAAATTTGGACTAGGCCCCTAAATAAAAATAGCTAGTTTGCTACACCTATCTTTCATGAAAGTTCTTTCCATAGTTTTATATTCTATAATAAATTAACGAAAAAATGATAAGAAAATAGGGGGTTGAATAATTCCTAGTGAAATGCCAGTGAGTTGTGGTCTGCTTCCCGAAAAATGGCGCATAATTGCCCTGTCCGCACAATAAACCCCTACTTTCGGTTTCGATCTGCAAAAACTTGGCATATGGGTAGTATAAATATGAAAGTCATCTTATTTCATGTACTCGTTCTACACGAATTAGCGCTAAAAATGAGGAAATTAGGATTTACGTTGTACTTCTTTCGATTATAACATGGAAGCACATTTTCGACTGAATTACAGACCTTATTTCTATAAAATATAAATTCTGTTTTCAGACAATGGCAGCTTATAACATTGAGGTATGACGACGGGGTGGAGATGACTGTTCGTCTTGATGCACCAACAGTGGCAAGACTGGAAAAGAGGAGGTAACTAATGCTTGAACAGTATTTAAAGATTGAAAATGGTAGAAGAAGTATGTAATACAACTAATTCATTTATTTAAACTGTCTGCAAGCCCCTTTCTTGGAACATTATTATCAGCTTTTCTCATTGGTCGTAGACTAACAGGGGTTGTGGATGGTGATTGTATTTTGGAAGTGCATGTTACCTCTGGTGTGCCCAAGAGATCAGTACTGGGTCCCCTTTGTTGCCAATTTCTATATCAGCCACCTTCTTTCCTCTGTGTTGAAGTCTCACTTCAGATTACTTAATTACATAATCAACTCCCTCTCAGACCATTTAACACTTCAGCAAGTTTTAAACAACGTGGTGATCTGGGAGAAGCAATGGGACTTGGAGTTCAATCCATCAAAGGGCCAAGTCATTCATATATACTAAAACAACTGATTAAGATTTAACACAAATATTGTCCGTAAGTATTGTCCTGGCACTCATGAATATTCCGTATATATCCGTAAAACAATTTTCGGTGTCCGAACATAAATAGCGATAAAACTAAATATTACATATATCGTTCTTAATTGATAAACTGTCACAAGTGCAGGTAGTTGTACGGACAAAGCGTTTACCTGTCAATACAACAATATCAGGATTGTGGGTTCGAGTCCTACGTCTGGCCATACCTTTTTTTTCCTCAAATTTTATATGCAGACTTACTACTAATTTGATCAAAACTTATCTTGATGTTTATGGTTCATTTATTAAGAGTAATCATATTTTCCCATTGTAAAAAAGTGGAATAAAATTGTTTTAAAAGTATCTTAGATAAAAAAGACAAATTACCTGTCACCAGCGTTCCAAAAAAAAGTACAAGAGAAAACAACTAAAATTCATAAAATATGATACATAAAACAAGAGCACCGCCTTGCGGGTGCTGACGCTCATCTGATTTTTTTTGTGTAATAGAAATATTGTCCTACCCATGATTTTCTAAGTCTAAAAAGGGCCATCATTCTTGCAAAAAGCAGGATAGAGTTATGTTTCTTGATGTACAGTGTCCACTTATGATGGTGAAAAACTGTTGCAAGTTTTAAAGCAATAGCTTTAATAGTTTATGAGAAAAGTTGACTTAAACATAATACTCAACCAAGAAAATGATTTTCTAAGTCCAAAAGGGGCAATAATTATTGCAAAAAGCAGGATGGAGTTATGTTGCTTGCTGTACAGGGTCAGCTTATGATGGTGAACAAGTGTTGCAAGTTTCAAAGCAATAGCTTTGATAGTTTAAGAGAAATTACCTAAAAAACTTAACAAGAATCTGATATTTTCTAATCAAAAGGCCAAAATCTGCAAAAGCAGCGGATTAGTTCTCATACAGGTCATTTGATGTAACAAGTTGCAGTTAAGCATAGCTTGATATTTGTTAAAAGCTGCTAAATAAACTAACCGAACTGATTAGTCCAAAAGGCAATAATCTTGCAAAAAGCAAGATGGAGTTATGATTCTTGACGTACAGGGTCTGCTTATGATGGTGAACAAGTATTCCAAGTTTCAAAGCAATAGCTTTGATAGTTTAGGAGAAAAGTTGACCTAAACATAAAACTTAACCAAGAAATCTGATATTTTCTAAGTACAAAAGGGGCCATAAATCTTGCAAAAAGCAAGATGGAGTTATGTTTCTTGCTATACAGGGTCAGCTTATGATGGTGAACAAGTATTCCAAGTTTCAAAGCAATAGCTTTGATAGTTTAGGAGAAAAGCTGACCTAAACATAAAACTTAACCAGGCAACGCCGACGCCGACGCCGACAACCGCTCAAGTGATGACAATAACTCATCATTTTTTTTCAAAAAATCAGATGAGCTAATAATGTAAACGATAACAATACAGTACAATAATTGAAAAAAAAGAGATCTATTCAGTAAGTGATTTTGAACCCGTGGTAACGTGCACGGAAGTCAGACACCTTACCTCTACGCCAGCGTGTCATCGATTAGCTTTACATGTTACTTTAGTAATATGGATACTTTCAGGATACTAGTACTGCGTAATTTAACGAAAACGCCCGAAAATATTGGCGAAGATTAATGAGTGCCAGGTCAATACTTACGGACAATACCTACGTTATGGCCAAATCCTAGAATCTATTTATTTACAATCCAACGCACACTTATTTCCTGTCTTTAAAACTCTCGAGAGGGGTTGGCTGTTCCAGAGATAGATAGATAGGATAGGATAAAATAGGATAGGATTCTAGATGTGCACTAACAAGCAATGGTATTTCAGTTTGGGTTAATAAGCATGAAAATCTAATAACTGATTTTCCTATATGAAGAATGGTGCTCTATCTTAGAAATATATATCCACAATGCTGAAATTAACTTGAACTGCTTTAAAAACCAATAATATATTGAAATATGCGTGTTATTCATGTCTTCACGCACTGGCGCGGAGTATTTTTATGCTTAAAGTATGTCATGGCAATGTGTGTCTTGAAAAAAAAAAACACCAAAAAAAAAAAACGCCTTTTTTGTGTGTCTGTGTGTGTTTCTAGTTTCGAATTGATAAAATTGATATTTTGATTTTTATTATATTTGGCCTGGCACATAACACTGTCAAACTTTAAAAACACAAGCAGGAAAAGTATGTTTTGTAAAAGTGGAAAGAAATCACGGAGCAGAAAAGGATACTAAATTTTTTCTGACATATCACTTGGAAAATTTCTTACCTTTTTATGTCTGATGAATGAGCCGGTGAGACGTGATTTTAATTCCATTAATTCTAAATAATTTAATGTGTACAACACTGTTATAAGTGTACGAGTGTACAGTTTCTTGTAATGATTATCATTTAAGTAATTTGCGTAATCCATATTCGCATAAATAACCAATGCGCGCGTTGTGTAATCGGCCAGCGTGCGTGAAAACTTGTAATTTAAGACATATTTAAAGAAAGAAAAAAACAAACAGAATTCATGTGATGAGTTTTTCATTGAAATTAGTGTTAAAATATCGTTAAGTACGGTTTCAGTATTGTACACATGTTGCCTTTGTGAATTAGATATATTACAAATGGAAGTAGAGTAGCCTAATTTGGTTGGGTTTTAACATTGAACTTTTTGCAAATAATCATTCAATCAGCCACGTGTTGACATTTTTTCCTTCTTTTTCTCATACTGCTGTACATTCATATTTTATCAGTAAGTTGTTGAGAAAAGCATATATCCCGAAAAGATGAGAATACTTTCCCACGGCGTTTTATTAATAAAAGTGGAGAAAGCGGATGGAAAGTGGGCAACCAATAATTGGGAAAAGGTCTCCAATCTCCTGTCATTAATGCCTCTGTAGTTACCTCCCTCTGAACTCCCGCTATCTTTCAAATTAATTGCGTCTTTATTTGCGCATGCGAAAATCTGTAATTAGATGCACTCGTTCCTGTTCAACATAGCTGTGTAGTGAGTACCCCTTAAAGGAATCAAGAGCGTAGTGTTATTTCTATTGTATGACTTTTAAAATTATATAGGTCATGTAACCTATTGTTATTTCATGTAGTATGCCGAAAATGATTATATGAATTGAATTCTCATTCGTCAGAGCTGCTATACAGTTAACTTCAATGTTTGTTGATACGAAATGTCACATAACATATTAATTTGCACACGCAAGGAGTTAGTTATTAGCTGTGCAGAATAAATCACCATTACTTACGCCAGACTGAAACTGTATCATGGAAAGTAGATGATTTTCATGAGCACCTGATTATGTTATAATATAATATAACATGCTTCTTACCGCCGAGTTATAATCCGAATGAATCCCAATCCTTTAATTCATTCTGTCTTCTTTCCTTGACTAAATATCGTCTTTTGAAATTTTACCGTTAACAGAATTTTCTGATAATACTCCTTTATTGTTCATGTTGAAAACACACACTTTGAATAATAATGTTTATACAACCATTGCAGTTACCTGAATTTGATGCATTGCTGAATAAAAAAGATAATTCGAGCGAAGAAAATGTTAACAGACGTATTTTCAGGAAATAGCGTTTTGCAAATGATTTATACAGTGTTCACAAACTTATATCAATGTTTAATCTGTTATCAGGAATTCAGAATGGTTTGATCATGATTTCTATAATATAAAAATGTCGCATTTAAATGGATTTCATTCTTACAACAATGTGAAAACTCTGTTGATAATGTTTTTTTTTTTTTAAACTTTATAAAAGTTTCAATCGCAGAAAGAGGCGAAAGTACTATGTTAAGAAAATAAACGATATTGAGAATCTTAAAAAGAAACGGCCAAAAGACTTTTGGAAGTTCTTTACAAGTGCAAGGATTAAAAAGTGAGGAATGTTAGTATTTAACAGTTGTATAATTATTTTGAAAATTTGTCTGAGGAAATAGGCGCCACAACTAATAATGACGCTGAAAGACTTGTTGAATTATATGATCCCATTTTCGTACAACTTAACTCTGATATTACTTTGGAAAAAGTCCAGAAGTGCATAAGGTCAGCAAAACAAAGCATGTGGTGCAGATAGTTTACTAAACGAATATTTTATGCACACAAACGACACATTGAGTGCACACATTGTTGACTAATTCAATATGATCATTAAAAATGGCCATTTCCCAAATGAACAAATGGATGGAAGGTATATTTTACCTTATTACAAAAAGGGAGACCAAAACCATGTGAACAATTATCGCGGAATAACGCTGACCCGCTGTCTGGCCAAACTTTTTACATCTGTAATAAATGCAAGGTTGTCGAGGTGGAGTGAAAATACAATATTATTTCTGATGCTCAGTTTGGATTTCCGAATGCCCTCTCTACAGTGGACGCGATATTTGTGCTGCATTCCCTGATTGAGCATTATCATAACAATGGCAAACAATTATACTGTGGTCTAATTGATATGAAAAAAAAATGGAACCGCGCCATTAGAAAACCAAAGCACCATTAAGCTGTAAATGATTTCTTAGGTATTGTGATGTCCAGAATAATATTTTAGCATCAAAATGTCGATAAAAAACATATTTGAACGCTTTTTGAAAACCTGACCAGTAATGTAAGTATCAAAAGATGTGTTCTGAACATTACACGTATAATACTCGCTGCTATTTGTTTTTAAGCAAATCTAAGCCCCTTTTTTCAAATATTTCCTGGAACTATGGCAAAATAGTAAAAGGGTAACAATGCCACAATTCAGAAAATGCGATATTTCTATTAGGCCTACGTTCTCAGATGAACATACAATATAAACAATTCCACGTTAGTGCCATGAAAGATGAATTAAATTATGCTGAAAGCCGTTACAAGTCTATTCATGACTGAACTGAACAGTTAAGCAGAAGCTACAAAATGTTTTAATGATGGAGCCTCGGATATATTTCATTTGTGTTCGTTTTCAGCAAAGTCCATGGAAAACGTACATTTATTCTCCTGTAAAAATATAAAACTGCAGAATTCAGCTGTAAATTTAGCAACATGGAACTTCTTAAGTATATATTAATCTCGTTCAGAATATAGACATAATCTTACTGCAGTCTTATAGAGCGTTTTCTTGGCGAAAGTGCCAAGCCAAATTTAAATCGATGCCAACCTGATCAGTATACATACCCACAACTCTTGTGCATCCCTGCCATGCAGTACCTCCTTTATCTTTCCATACAAGCCGTTTTCGCACCTTGCCCGCTTTCCACAAACTAACAAAACCAAAGAATTTTCCTCCAGCGAAAAACACCATGACATGGTTCTACTGGTATACCGTACCGCTGTGCGGTTCAGTTAACTGTGAAGTTTCTGCTTTGACGTCACGCCTCGCGCGTAAGACCGGTTCCACTCTTTTACCGGTTTGAATCTTCCAATTCAAAAACAAAATTGAGAACTACCTCTTTCGCTAGCGCCATATTGGAACTAACAGCGAATATTCTAGCTTGAGAAATTTAACGAATATACACAAGTTATTACTTGTTATAGGAGTTGTTATCACTTGTTTTGGTCTGTCAGACTACTGTTGATAGACTGTAGGTCTAATTTACAATAAGGAGGAAGTTGATCGGTTCTTTGAATCCGTAAAGCCGCAGATTCCAGTTCGGCCGCAGATTCAAGTTGTTGAAGGTAGATCTACCACTTCTGTAGTACTGGATCTGCTTGTATTGTTATATGTAATTGCCTTATTATTTTAGTTGTAAAACTTGGTGTATTGATATTATTAAATTGGGAAAATAATTATAGATCTAGTGGAAATATGGAATAAAATTCATAGGTCATCATGCTCGGTTTAGAGCTATTTCCAAAATTGGCAAAATAGCTAAAAAGTAATGCAACAACATCTTGAAGAGGAGATATTTTCAAAACAACTGTTATTTGTGAATTTTATTTCATACTTCCTATTTTCCCCATGTCTTTTAAGACACAAAATATGTTTACAGAAAAATGTCCCCATTTTCAGAACATGATTTTACACGAGTTATTAGAAAGGAAACAAGAGCACCGCCTTGCGGGTGCTGACGCTCATCTGATTTTTTTGTATAATAGAAATATTGTCCTACCCATGATTTTTTAAGTCTAAAAAGGGCCATCATTCTTGCAAAAAGCAGGATAGAGTTATGTTTCTTGATGTATAGCATCTGCTTATGATGGTGATAAACTGTTGCAAGTTTTAAAGCAATAGCTTTGATAGTTTATGAGAAAAGTTGACTTAAACACAATACTCAACCAAGAAAATGATTTTCTAAGTCCAAAAGGGGCAATAATTATTGCAAAATACAGGATGAAGTTATGTTGCTTGCTGTACACGGTCAGCTTATGATGGTGAACAAGTGTTGCAAGTTTCAAAGCAATAGCTTTGATAGTTTAACGTAGTTCTGCACGTTTGAAAAACCGGAAGTGATGGCGTAAGGTCACTTATCCGGAAAACGTAGAATAATGCCTGGATTCGGCGTATGGAAACGAAAATCAGTTTATGAATTAAGGGCAACCTGTGAATAAATGTATTAAAATGGCACTGTTACTTTCTTTCTAAAGTTAAAATATGATATTAAAACATATTACATGTTAAATAATTCAAAATAATGTCTTAAAATTAGCTTGAAATAGGCGGTTCATTTTAATCGTAGCCAAATATCTCAAAAATAAGCACACGGACCTATACATTTTATTTCACCATATTATAGGCCATATATTTAATTATGACTGTGAGAAGTTTCATTAAAATCTACATTGTAGAAATATTTCTATTCGCGAAAATGTTTTGAAAATTGTGTTTTTTCCATAGACTCCCATTATGAAAACTTGCGTGAGGTCGAAACTTTTCAAATCAGTCTAGCAAAAAATCAAGCACACGACCCTATCTTTTTTATTTGCTCAATTTTCTTAGTATATTCCGAAGTTTTGAAAAATCAGAGTTTAATCAAATTCTACATTGTAGAAAAAATTTCGATCCTAACGTGCAGAACTACCTTAAGAGAAAAAGTTGACCTAAACATAAAACTTAACCAAGAAATCTGATATTTTCTAAGTCCAAAAGGGGCCAGAAATCTTGCAAAAAGCAGGATGGAGTTATGTTTCATGCTGTATGGGGTCAGCTTATGATGGTGAACAAGTGTTGCAAGTTTTAAGGCAATAGCTTTGATAGTTTAGGAGAAAAGCTGACCTAAAACATAAAAACTTAACCAAGAAAACTGATTTTCTAAGTCCAAAAGGGGCAATAATTCTTGCAAAAAGCAGGATGGAGTTATGTTTCTTGATGTACAGGGTCAGCTTATGATGGTGAACAAGTGTTGCAAGTTTCAAAGCAATAGCTTTGATAGTTTAGGAGAAAAGTTGACCTAAACATAAAACTTAACCAAGAAATCTGATATTTTCTAAGTACAAAAGGGGCCATAAATCTTGCAAAAAGCAGGATGGAGTTATGTTTCTTGCTATACAAGGTCAGTTTATGATGGTGAACAAGTGTTCCAAGTTTCAAAGCAATAGCTTTGGTAGTTTAGGAGAAAAGCTGACCTAAACATAAAACTTAACCAGGCAACGCCGACGCCGACAACCGCTCAAGTGATGACAACAGCTCATCATTTTTTTTTCAAAAAATCAGATGAGCTAAAAACAGTAAAAGTATTTTTTTTTTGTAAAATAAATGTGCTGAAGGTCACATATACATACAGGGAAAAGTGACCACGCTCTATGGCGGCCATGTTTTTTGATGAATCAAAATAATTTAAATAATCTTGGTAGAAGGTCAAACAAGGACCATTTGTGTAAAATTATTCTAAAATTGGGCTAGCAGTTTCACACAAGAAGATTTTTTATGTTTCCACTATATTCATATAGGGAAAAGTGACCACGCCCTCTGTTGGCCATGTTTTTTGATGATTCAAAATAACTTGAACAATCTTGGTAGAGGGTCACACAAGAACTATTTGTGAAAAATTATTCTAAAATCGGGCCAGCAGTTTCACACAAGTAGACTTTTCAAGTTTCCACTATATCATATAGGGAAAAGTGACCATGCCCTCTGGCAGCCATGTTTTTAGACAAATCAAAATAACAATCTTGGTAGAGGGTCACACAAGGACCATTTTGTGTAAAATTATTCTAAAATCGGGCAAGCAGTTTCACACAAGAAGATTTTTAAAGTTTCCATTATATACATATAGGGAAAATTGACGAATTGGTATCATTTCAACAATTCTGGTAGAGGGTGACATAAGGACCATTTCTGTGAAATTATATCAAAATAGGACCATCGGTTTAGGAGAAGAAATCGTTCAAAGGTTTTTCTATTTTTAGCTCTGGTAGCCCCTGTGTGCAACCAAGTGGAACCGTTTGAATAATTTTGGTAGAGGACCACCAAAGGAACATCATGGCCAAGTTTCATCAAAATCCATTCAGTGGTTTTTGTGGAGATGTCATTTAAACACAAATGTTGACGACGGACAACTTGATGGATGGACGGACGATGGACACAGCGTGATCACAATACCTCACCATGAGCACTTTGTGCTCAGGTGAGCTAAAAATGGGTGCCCCCGTTTGAAGCAACAGGGATGATACCCAGATTCAACATAATCCCAGTACAAAAACAATGGCTTAAGCAACAGTTCTGCAAACAAGAGGGCCATGAAGGCTCTGTATTGCTCACCTGACCTATGGACCTAAAGATCATCAAGATAAACATTCTGACCAAGTTTTATTAAGATATGGTCATAAGTGTGGCCTCTAGAGTGTTAACTAGTTTTTCCTTTAATTTGACCTAGTGACCTAGTTTTTGACCCCACATTACCCAGATTCGAACTTTACCTAAAGATCAAGATTGACATTCTGACCAAGTTTCATGAAGATACAGTCGTAAATGTGGCTTCTAGATTGTTAACAAGCTTTACTTTTGATTTGACCTGGTGACCTAATTTTTGACCCCACCTGACCCAGATTAGAACTTAACCTTCAGACCATTAAGATTAACATTCTGACCAAGTGTCATAAAGATATGGTCATAAATGTGGTATCTGGAGTGTTCATTAGCTTTTCCTTTGATTTGACTTGGTGACCTAGTTTTTGACCCACATGACCCAGATTCCAACTTGGCCTAAAGATCATCAAGATTAACATTCTGACCAAGATTCATGAAGATACAGTCATAAATTTGACCTCTAGATTGTTAACAAGCTTTACCCTTTGATTTGACCTGTCGACCTAGTTTTTAAACCTACATAACCCAGATTCGAACCTGACCTAGAGGTCATCAGGACAAACATTCTGATCAATTCCCACAAGTTTCAAACTTAAAATTAGGTCTCTAAAGTGTTAACAAGATTTACCTTTGATTTGACTGGGTGACCTAGTTTTTGACCCCACCTGACCCAGATTGAAACTTGACCCAAAGATCCTCAAGATTAACATTCTGACCAAGTTTAATTAAGATATGGTCATAAATGCGGTCTCTAGTGTTAACTAGCTTTTCCTTTGATTTGACCTGGTGGCCTAGTTTTTGACCCCACCTGACCCAGATTCGATATTGACCTAAAGATCATCAAGGTTAACATTCTGACCATTATTATAAATTATCGGTATGACTTTAATTCCCAAACATGATTGTCACCCTTACAGAAGCAAGCATCTGCTGCATACATAATTTGTACTTGCTGCGTACATGCCGCGAACACAGTAGTACACCAAAGAAGTACGTTTTACTTACACCACATGCTGCATACATGCTGCGTACTATTTCACAGAGTACACAGCATGTACACAGGAGACAGTAGTACACAACATGTATGCGGCACAGTAATTGAAATTTTCAGAAGTACACTTCATATACATAGCAAGAAAACAGATTTTTCTAGCAACTCTGGTTATAGATTAGACCCATCATGTGATCTCTTTGGAGCATGCCCAGTAATAACTTCCTGTCTATTTGAAAATTGGAGCTAAAATGACAACAGTCTCTTGGAGTAAAATATCCTAAAATAAAGGACTAACATACAGTATCAAAGTTTTGTAAGTTGAATTTGCTTTTTGTAGTATAATTATTTACTTCATACTTAGCAGTGTTTGACTTTTGTATGTGAATTATAATTGTTCTTTTCAAACCTTAGCAACTTGATCAAGACAACTTACATACCGGTATATATAAAGGAAATATTATGTACTATAATTTAGGTTATGATTTTAAATGTAACAAACTTGCCACAGCAAAACTTATTCTATATTAATTATTAATTCAACTTCTCTTTCAATTATAGTAATCAATAAACATTTTTTTCTTTCAAATTTTGATTTGGCTTAAAAACTTAAGTTCATTACTTTACTTAAAATACATTGCATTCCATTACCTAAATGTCTTTGCACAAAGTTATACTGACTGAATGTGTCGATGCAAAAATACAAGAAAAGAATACGTAATTTGCACCTTGTTCACAGCATGTACACCAGAGAGCCTATTTGCATGTGAAAAGTGTATGTGCCACGTACATGCTGTGTACTATTTCTCCGGTGTACTTCCTGCGTACTATATATTCGCAGCATGTACGCGGCAAGTAGTACGCAGCAGAGCTCATTTGCATGTCAAAAGTGTACTACAAACGTACTACTGGTGTATATGCGGTGTATATCCTGCATACTATTTCAAGTCCAAGAATTTAGTACACATCATGTATGTGTAATAGTTTATATTATGTGAATATATGTTTAAATGTGTATGTATATGTTTTGTTCTGTATCATTTCAGTTGCTGGAGCCTTCATTATTGTGTAATCAGTAAAGAGTGATGTGTTAACGTAGTTCGACTATCTTACATGGTGGCAGAGCAAGAGTTTATAGGACTTACGAGAGTGTCAATAGTGGCATGAATAGCGTGTGAACTTTCTCAGTGTGTGACTTGTATCAGTGTGTGTATATAGTGTTAGAACAGAAATAGCGTACATCATGGCATCATCCTTGAACTATAAAGTTCCACCTGCATTTACAGCGCAAAAGTCTTACAGCAGGTGGATTGATGAGATTAAAGTATGACAGGCTTTAACTGATCTAGAGAAGAAGAAAATGGGCTTGGCAATAGCATTGTCACTTCCAGAAGAAGGACAAAACTCAGTTAGAGATAAAGTGTTCAGTGAAATTACAGTTGATGTGTTGAATGCAGATGATGGTGTTACCAAGCTGATAAGAGTTTTTGGACAAAATATTCAAAAAAGATGAACTTAGTGAAGCTTATGAAGCTTATGTTGAATTTGACAGATTCAGACAGAGCAAAGTGTCTTCAATGGAAGACTATGTTACAGAATTTGAGAAACTGTATAACAAGACAGAAAAGTTTAAAATGGACTTGCCTCAATCTGTATTGGCTTTCAAATTATTAGAATGTTCAGAGCTGGAAATGAAAGATAGACAATTAGTACTGACTGGTGTAAACTATAAAGAAATTGATTCTCTTTTCACACAGATGTCTGCATCTCTCAAGAAATTCTTCGGACAACAGGCTGCATCTAGTAAAGAAATGGCTGATGCTAGTGGCATTAAAGTTAAATCTGTTAATATGATGTCTGAGGATGTAAACTATGCAAGAAGTAAATTTGGAAACTATAGGGGCAACCAGAATTACAGAGGAAACTCAGCCAATAGAGGAAATCGTTGTGGATACAGAGGTAGTTTCAGCCGTGGACGTGGTTTAAGTGAGGGCATAAACAATTCGAAGCCTGTTAATCCAGATGGACCTGATGGTAAACCACTACGATGTCTGAGCTGTGATTTAATAAGACATTTAGTTAAACAGTGTCCACATTTATGAAAATATGGCTAGGCAAAGTGTTGAAAAGGCTGTTCTATTCACAGGGAATAAACCCCAAGAAACTCTTGTACTACTGGCCGAATCAGCTAATTCAGCAGTGCTTGACAGTGCATGTACATCCACTGTTGCAGGTGAAACATGGATGAACTGTTACATGGACTCACTTGACACTTCTATTAGAAACAAAATTGTTGAACAGCCGAGTGATACAATGTACAAGTTTGGTGGAGGTACAGTACTGAAGTCAAGAAGAAAGGTGACATTTCCATGTTCAGTTGCTGGTGTAGAGTGTGAAATACAAGCTGACGTTGTTGAAAGTGATATTCCTCTACTACTTAGCAAAGACTCGATGAAAAAGGCAAAAATGAAGCTTGACCTTGAAAATGACAGTGCTTCCATTTTTGGAAGAGAAGTTCCGTTACAATGCACATCCTCTGGTCATTACTGTGTACCAATAGATCAGGTCAAAGTTGATGTAGATGAAACATCATCTGCTCTGATATCAACTAGTCAGTCAAAAGATAAAAAGCATGTACCGTATTTACCCTAAGTCTTGGGACAGCATAAAATAATTATTTTTTTCACTGTCCCAAGACTTATTTCCCGAAAAATAATTATTTTGAAAAGTGTCCCAAAAATATAGACACAATTCTCGGTCATCGGGTAACATCCCCCACCCACCCGTGTTGAAAGCGAAAAAATAAACGTTTAACGATTATCGGTAATTATTCTGTTGATAAACAAAGTAATTGGCCTTGTTTTCATCATCAATTAACACCCCCTCAAAGAGCTAAAAGTGTGTCGGTATCATGACATTAGAAGTGGAGATCAAAGCGGTATAGTTTCCCCGAGATTTTCATGGCATTACGTCAAGTTTTCGCGCCAAGTTGTACATCACTGTTTGATCGTACCGCCCCGGTTCTTTAAAGAGCTGAGAAGTAGATCTAGTGTTGTGAAAATCAATGAAAAAAACTTCTTTTTAATTTGTGAAAGTGAATGTGCAATATCCCGTATAAACTGACAGGTAAACGTGTCAAACTATAATAGCGGATATCTTACCTCTGTGACCTATTTGCCCTCAAGGAAATTTCAAAACGGTTTGAGAAGAATATCTTATTATAAAGTGTCGTGTCAAAAAATACATGTACATGCACAAAGATTCATTCAAAACTTATTAAAAAAACGCAACAACATCATTGTTTTTTTTTGTTTGTTTTTTTTAAACCGCGTCCCGATTTTCTATTTACGTTCACGAGGTCACGTAACAGAAATCTGTTTGCCAAAATCGTTTTACTTCATATTTTTAAATTGCTGCCGCTTTTCCAATATTTAAGATTTTTCTATTCTGTTTTTTGCGCTTTCTGGTCAAAAGTCTGAATTTTATGCCTATAGTTTGCATCATTTATTTGCTTTTAGAAAGAAATAAGTATTTAGGATCGCGCTGTTTGAAATTTTGCAAGTAATTTTATGAAAATTCGACCGTTTTTATAAAATTTTGCCTACATTTCTGTCGATACCTTTTTAAAATCGGTATAGAATTCAAATTATATTACTTCTCAATCTATGTTGAAAATCTGAAGCGATAAAATCAAAAAATGAATGTGTGACGCGCGTTTTTTGTATACGTGTCAATAAACAGAAGTAACGGCGTTGTAAGTTAGACATTACGATAGGTCGCACGTGCTCGTGGAATGGAAAATTACCGGCATGGCGTTTTGATAGCTGTACGATTCGCGGGTAAATTCCAGTCAGCGGTAAATAAAAATAACTAACTAACGGAAAACGGACTTCCTGGCTGCAGTAAAAAAATATACAACACTTAACTGGTATGGTAAAAAAAACACTTTACTGTCAAAAGAATATCAAGTAAAAACATGACACGAAAATGTTAAAAAAATAGTCTTTGGTTCTTATAATTATTTGACATTTTGATCGATACAACACCATACAATGTATAATAACGGTATTTGACTTACATCTTGAATCAGTAACAACCATAGTCCCAACACTTAGGGACGAAAAATATGCTGAGAAAATACATGTCCGAAAAATTAGGGACAAGAAAAATAATTATTTTTCCAGATTTTAAGGGTGTCCCAAGATTTAGGGTGTCCCAAGACTTAGGTAAAATACGGTAATTGTCAAATTGCACAAACAATTTGCTCATCCTTCAGCAACGCATCTTAAGTCACTTCTTAGAGATGCTGGTGGTTACACAGAAGAGCATCTAGATTGTGTTGATGAAGTAACAGAGAGCTGTGAGATCTGCAAGTGTTACAAGAAGGCTCCAGCAAGGCCAGTGGTATCTCTTCCACTAGCAAGTGAATTCAATGAAGTTGTCACTGTTGACTTGAAAGAGTGGAAACCCAATGTTTACTTTCTTCATTTGATTGATCTAGCAACTAGATTCAGCCTTGCGGCTGTTATCAGAAGAAAAACTCCAGATGTGATTGCTGAGAAAATCATGACATTGTGGATTGGTAGTGGCATGGGTCCTCCCAAGCGTTTTTTGGCAGGTAACGGTGGAGAGTTTGCTAATGAAATATTTCGTGACATGTGTGAAAATTTGAACATTGAAGTGATGAACACAGCTGCTTACAGTCCTTGGCAGAATAGTATCTGTGAACATAATCATGCCGTGGTTGATGATTGCGTGGAAAAGATTCTGGAAGATCAGCCAAGTTTGGCTTTAGAAGTTGCATTGGTGTGGGCTGTGAATGCAAAGAACAGCTTGTCTATGGTGTATGGATGGAGTCCTTATCAACTTGTGTATGGCTCTAATCCAAATCTTCCGTGTGTTCTCACTGACAAGCCTCCTGTGCTCGAGAATAAAACAATAAGAGAAAAATTTGCATTCATCTGAATGCTCTTAACTCTAGCAGGCGTGCATTTATACAAGCTGAATCATCTGAAAGAATCAGGAGAGCTTTAAGGCACAAAATTCGGGAATCAGGAGAGTGTTATCAGCATGGTGATAGGGTATATTATAAGAGAGATGACGATAACAGATGGAAAGGACCAGGGACTGTTATTGGACAGGATGGTGAAGTAGTATTTGTGAGACATGGGAGTATCTATGTCAGGGTACATCCATGTAGGCTTATAAGATGTGGTTCTGAATTCGGAATGGGTGAAAAGAATGCTGACATCAAGAATTCTGATAAACTCAATAAAAGCAAATTTTCAAATCATGAAAGCAACTTTGACAATAATGAGGAAAAAGAGGCTGTCAGTGGCACACATTCAGATAATGAAGAACATGAAAATGAACCTGGTCCAAATAGGCAAGTAGAGCCTGTCCATGAAGATGAAACTGGCGCAACTTTACAAGCTGAGCCTGTGGTGAAGCCAAAGATACCAACAGTAGGAAAAACAATTATGTACAAGGAGAAAGGTAGTGACACATGGGTAAAAGCTAAAGTTATAAGTAGAGGTGGTAAAGCTACAGGAAAAAATTGGGCCTACTTGAATGTTCGGGATGAATGCACAGGTAATTCTTCTGGAATAGACTTTGTGAAAGATATTGATGAATGGCAAAATTATAGTGATACTGAAGAAGTGAATACTGTTCATGTACCAATATCAAGGCATACTGAAGAAACATGCTAAGGAAGTGGAACTTGAAAACTGGTCAAAGTTTGGTGTTTATAAAGAAGTTACTAAAGATAATCAGTCATTGATGTCAATGCAATGGGTAGTCACTGAAAAAGTAACAGAGAGTGGAAGAATCACAAAAGCTAGGCTAGTAGTAAGAGGCTTTGAAGAGCAAGGTGATGTTAAGTCTGAATCGCCGACAGTACACAAAGAAAGTTTGAGATTGTTTCTTGCTGCAGCCTCCACCAAAGGTTATGGTATTCATATGATTGATATCAAAGCTGCATTCTTACAAGGGAAACAAATTGACAGAGAAATTTTTGTGCAACCCCCAAACGAAAGTGGTCTTGATGCTTCAGTTGTGTGGAAGTTGAACAAATGTGTGTATGGACTTGTAGATGCTTCTAGAAATTGGTTTCTGAGTGTAAAGAAAGAACTAATTGAATTGAAATGTGAGCAATCAAAACTAGATCCGGCATTGTTTTACTGGTTTCATGAAGGGAAGCTAGAAGGACTGTTTCTTATGCATGTGGATGACTTCTTATGGGCTGGTAGTGAACAGTTCAAAGATTCGGTAATATCAATTCTCAGAAGGAAGTTCTGTTTTGGAAAAGAATTGAATAGTAATTTTAGGTATATTGGACTCCACATTGAACAGGACTGTGATGAACAAGGTGGAATATTTGTACAACAACATGATTACATTGATGAACTGAAACCAGTGAACATGAAAACTGATTCAAGAAACATGAAAGATCAAATATACCCTGAAGTAGTGGGCCAGTTGCATTGAGCAATGCAAACTAGGCCAGATATTTGTTTTGATGTGTTAGATCTTGCAACAGGCACTCATTTGTGTGACACAAAACTACAATCAAAACTGAATAAAGTTATAAGGAAAAGCAAGAGCATCCAATACAAGTTAGCATTTCCATCAGTAGGTTCACTTGATCAATCTGAATTGTTACTTTTCACAGATGCATCATACGCTAACTTGTCTGATAAGGTTTCTAGTGCAGGTGGATATTTGATTTTGTTGAAAGGTCCAAATGGCAAGCTCTGTCCCATATCTTGGGCATCTAAGAAGATAAAGAGAGTAGTTAAGAGTACTCTGGCTGCTGAAGCTCTAGCCTTAGTTGAAGGGCTGGATGCCTGCTTCTTCGTTAGAAGCATCCCACATGAAATTATAAAAGCAGGAAAAAGGAAAGTTATACCTATTAAATGTTACACGGATAACAAATCCCTGAGTCAGAATATTCATTCTACCAAATTGATTACTGAGAAGAGATTGAGAGTAGATCTTGCTAGTGTGACCAGTTCTATATTTAAGATATATTTTGATTATGAAAATCATTAAAATAACATTAAGTCATTATTTTATCAGAGTGCCCTTACCTTTCTACAGTTATTACTTATCTAGAAAAAATTATAGCTTAACGTATGTGCATTTGATTTGGTCTGCTACTTCAAAAGATATTCCAGACAGAATTTGATATGGTAATAATTTAATTAGTAAGTGTTAATTAGTATCAGAAAGTAATAAGCCACTGGAGTAGACAAGTACTGGTCAGGTTTTAATGTATGCATGTGTGATATGATTGGTTGAAGTATAAGGTATGTGTGATGTGATTGGTTGAAGTACGAAGTGGGCGTGAATGAATATGTTGGAGAGTTGGAGGGAAAGTTGAAAGAGGTCAGTTTTGAGTTTGGGTTAGATTTAGGTTTTTGTTTTAGGCATCAGAAAGTCAAAATTAGTCAAAATTGATATTTTAATATTTTAGGCAGGAAATACTTCGGAAACTTTGAGAATAATAAATTATTATGTACTATGAATTGATAAATTGGAATTATTGAAAAGTGATATAACATTTTTATTTAGAATGGAATAAAAGAATATTATAACTCTACCACTTGTTTAATAGTAGCTATTTCCCCGGGAAATGGACCCCGGTTATACTAGTATTAAAGAAAATGTGAACTCAGGTGACATTGAAGTGATATGGGTTAAGACAAACAAACAGATTTCTGACTGTTTGACTAAGGCTGGTGCAGACTCTAGACACCTTGTGGAAATACTCAGTAATGGTGGACTGTTGGTTACTAAATGACTAGAATGTATGAAAATTAAGGACTGTTGAGTTTTCACTTAAGTAGAAGTTCAGGACTTGTTCACATAAGCTACTTGTTCTCTTTGTTTACATGTTATTACTTTTTGCTACCTTTTGATTTCTGATGATTTTAAATGTAATGCTTGTTTTGTATGTTTTTGTAGTGTGGTTGTTTTTATGTTTTACCTTGTAACATATTTAGTATTTTCATTTGATATTACATTTTATTTTTCTTATTTGAAAGAAGACACGGGAATGTGTTATAGTTTATATTATGTGAATATATGTTTAAATGTGTATGTATATGTTTTGTTCTGTATCATTTGCTGGAGCCTTCATTATTGTGTAATCAATAAAGAGTAATGTGTTAACGTAGTTCGACTATTTAACAGTACGCGACAAGTACGCCAAATATACGCAGCAAGAGTACACGGCAGGCCCTTTTCTTTGGTAAGGGCATGCAAATGATGAAAATAATCGGTATGACCTTTGTGCGGATAACAAAAATAGTAGACACAAAGGTCATGCTGATATAGAAACTGTATTGGAATGATGCCATGCGGATAGCCTCGGCCATTTGTGAATGGCAATCTTAACTAGAAAATGCTTTTGTAAAAAAGCGCATGTCTCCCCCAATGCAAAGTCCTATAGGCAAGAAGTCAATAGGGGTCAGGAGCGAAAGTCAAAGAGACACTGATGGTTGGCTGCAATAGGGATCATCTACTTGGCATATCCAGTCATCCCGCTAAATTTCAACACTCTTGGCCTAATGGTTCTCAAGTCACTGTTCAGAGGTCTGTGACCTTGACCTTTGATCAAGTGACCTCAAAATAAATAGGGGTCATCTACTCTGCATGTCCAATCATCCTATTAAGTTTCAACATTGTAGGTCAAGTGGTTCTCAAGTTGTTTCCAAAAAATGATTTTACATGAACAGGCCACTGTGACCTTGACCTTTAATAGACTGACCCCAAAATCAATAGGGGTCATCTACTCTGCATGTTCAATTATCCTATGAAGTTTCAACATTCTGGGTCAAGTGGTTCTCAAGTTACTGATCGGAACTGGTTATCAATGATCAGGCCCCTGTGACCTTGACCTTTAATGGAGTAACCCCAAAAACAATAGGGGTCATTTACTCTGCATGAACAATCATCCTATGAAGTTTCAACATTCTGGGTCGAGATGTTCTCAAGTTATTGATTGGAAATGGTTTTCAATTTTCAGGCCCCTGTGACCTTGACCTATCACAGAGTGACCCCAAAATCATTAGGGGTCATCTACTCTGCATGACCAATCATCCTATTAAGTTTCAACATTCTGGGTCAAGTGGTTCTCAAGTTACTGACCGGAAATGGTTTTCAATGTTCAGGCCCCTGTGACCTTGACCTTTAATGGAGTGACCCCAAAATCGATAGGGGTCATCTACTCTTTATGACCAATCATCCTATGAAGTTTCAACATTCTGGGTCAAGTGGTTCTCAAGTTATTGATCGGAAATGGTTTTCAATGTTCAGGCCCCTGTGACCTTGACCTTTGATGGAGTGACCCCAAAATCAATAGGGGTCATCTACTCTTCATGATCAATCATCCTATGAAGTTTCAACATTCTGGGTCAAGTGGTTCTCTAGTTATTGATCGGAAATGGTTGTCAATGTTCAGGCCCCTGTGACCTTGACCTTTGATGGAGTGACCCCAAAATCAATAGGGGTCATCTACTCTTCATGATCAATCATCCAATGAAGTTTCAACATTCTGGGTCAAGTGGTTCTCTAGTTATTGATCGGAAATGGTTTTCAATGTTCAGGCCCCTGTGACCTTGACCTTTGACCGAGTGACCCCAAAAACAATAGGGGTCGTCTACTCCAGCAGCCCTACAACCCTATGAAGTTTGAAGGTTCTAGGTCAAATGGTTCTCCAGTTATTGCTCGGAAATGAAGTGTGACGTACGGACGGACGGAAGGACGGACAGACGGACGGACGGACAAACAGGGCAAAAACAATATGTCTCCTGGGGGAGACATAATTACTGTCAAAACTATGAAGGACCAAAATGATTGAGATAAATCACTGCATGTACACTGTTCTTTTAAGTTATTGGTTTCATTGCTTATGCATATGCTGCTGTAGGTAAACATTTAAAAAAGTTAACAAGTCTAAGAATTTATAAATAAATGGTGTTTTTACAGGTACTGAAATATTCTTCCAATGTCGGTCATTTCAGTATAGGTGTCATGCAGTTTTGTGGACAACTTATAAATATGATTTCAACAGTTCCATATACTTGTTCTTCCATTCTTTAGACTCATATGTGCATCATATATAAATCATCATACTATATCATATGACATTGTAAATGTACCACTTTGATTCTTAGATTCATTCTATAAACATATTTAGAAATTTAAACTTTCGGTTGATGGTTTTAATTTGATTTGAGAGTCTAGTTTCATGATAACTTATTTTCTTAACAGAAACATGGATAGTGGTGCCTTATGATGATACACATAGTTTGTCAGAGTTGTTTCGGGCTGGCAAAATACAGACACACGATGGGGAAATTCTGGCTAGAACTGGCAGAGAGAATCTTTTCCGTGTTTGGCTCCATGGAAAAAACAAGGACATTATCCAGCTGTTGTTGCTGTCATTGCTGGTAGGAGCTTTTTGTCATGCTGCTTTCAATTCCCATTGTTTCAAACAGTGTATTATTCTATTTGGTGACACAGGTGGCAGTAACGTACCTAGGATACAGTATGGATCCATGAGCCATATATGCACTTAAATTTACTACAATTATAATGTTTTCTTAGGAAAAAAATGACAAAAAGCCATTTTGAAAAAAAATTTGGTCCTGTGACAATGATTGTCACAGGAGCAAAATTTTTTTCAAAATGGCTTTTTGTCATTTTTTTCCTAAGAAAACAATATAGATTCTAATTATAGTAAATTTAAGTGCATATGGCTCATGGATCCATACTGTATCCTAGGTACGTTACTGCCACCTGTGTTTGGTGATAGTGGAACTTAGAAAATAAATTAGGCTGCGGGACCACAGTTGGTTAGTTGGAAAATAACTTTTTAACATATGTGTTCATAACTTCATATATTTCTGAGATAATTTGGCATGGAAAGCGTGTATCAGTTTTCATTACTGCTAAATACAGGTATGTGCATTATTAATTCATTATACCAAAAAAAAAAAAATCATGTTAATATATTTTGATATATATTTCAGATGATAAAACAGAGTGTTTAAAGAAGAAAAATTTATTGATGAAATCAGGTAATCATTAACTTATATAGCATTTCCCTTAAATATGTGACAGCATCCACATAGTAATTATGTTTAAAAAAAAAAGCTATATGCGTGCGCAGGTTTCTCAAAAGTGCTGGATTGAATGCCGATAATGCCTTTAAAATCCAGTATGTTTTTGATGTCATAACACAACATCACTGAACAAATAACATTATATCCTTAGGACCCCTTTGAAGTGAGAGGCAATAACAAAACCCTCCTGAAATGATCAACTTCTCGCGAAGAAATGTTAGATAGATATTCTTATTACTAACCATATGGAACTGTAACGGACATGTACTTCAAAAAATAAATGTTCATACCCACACTCCATGAATTTATGGCCTTTATTTTCAGAGAAAAGCCAAAGTAAGGGTAGCAAAGACCAAGGGAAGAAGTCTGTTGAAACACAACTGCAAACAAAGAGGAAGAAGCCACACACTGTGTCAGGTAGGCAGCAGATACTATCTACATTTTAGGGAGGAGGTAATTAACACCAAGCATGTTAAAAGCTGCATAATTTGTTGTTGTTGTTTTTTCAGGCTCAATATCCGTGAATTTGTTTCCCTTTCATTATGCAGTGTTTGCAGTGAATATGAAAAAAATGCATGCCATGTGTATATGCCTGAAAGTGCATGGACACACAAAAAAGATGGCCTGTTATTTATAAGTGAAGTAGTTCTGTTGTAGTTCATAATCAGCATGTCACAATATGCATAAAGAATAAATATACTTTTTAAAAGCCTAAATTTTAGCTTATGCACAAATTAAATATAATTCTCTCTTTTTCCAGATTCTGGATCAAACAAAAACAAACCAAAGTCTCATAAAGAAAGAACAGAAGATGCCAGCAGTGTGAAAAAGCCCAAAAAAGGTTGGTGTAGTTTGTTTTACAGGGTGTGCACAGGTATGAAAAAGACCTTGGAAACAGTTTGTTTAATGGAACCCACTTGAATCATTGATTTTAAGTATGTTGGTAAAAACCATCATAAACAGCATTGAAAAAAGGAGGTAAAATCATTTGTATACAAGATGTATCACATTGAGTTAGGAGTGAAGATTCAGTATGTATTACTATGGGAACAAAAGTATTTTTTGGTACAAGTGTACTCCAGTATAAATTTTTGTATTTATGCCATCATATTGATTGAAATGATGTGTGTTTAGTTTTGATGCTGTGTATTGGGTAGTGTGTAATACTGGAATTGCATATAAGTTTGTAGGATTGAAAGTGATCTAGTTTTATCATGGCTACACCAGGTGTACGGTTGGTAATTTTTGGGCATAGCTTCGTTGGCAGGTTGCAGGATTTTATTTCGGAAAATCCAATGCATGTTAATTAAGGTTTAGACCCTGCAGCGTCCAGGTAAAATGCATTGGACTGGGAGGTTTGCGTCTTGATCAAAGGTGAAGGCTACATTCATATGACCACACACTTGCAGAAAATGACCTAGTGTTTGTTGAGTTATTGGATCCAATGACTTGTGTAATCCATTATGCAATCCGGAACAGTTTATGCTTCGTTCCTGGTTACTGGATTAGAAATTAACAAAGTAGTCAATTCTCAGCTTTTGCCACGAGCAGTAGTACCTTTTCCTGAATACAACAAGCAAATTCGATGAATTGGTATCCCCCGCCGAAAGGGTTTGTGGTGAGGAATGGCAAAAATATATATCCGGCAAAAAGTTAAGGATGTTAATAAGAAGCAAATAATTTCATTAGTCAAAATCAATTTAACAGAAAACAAATGTTTAACTAGAAAATGCTTTTGTAAAAAAGCGCATGTCTCCCCCAATGCAAAGTCCTATAGGCAAGAAGTCAATAGGGGTCAGGAGCGAAAGTCAAAGAGACACTGATGGTTAGCTGCAATAGGGATCATCTACTTGGCATGTTCAGTCATCCCGCTAAATTTCAACACTCTTGGCCTAGTGGTTCTCAAGTCACTGTTCAGGCTCCTGTGACCTTGACCTTTGATAGACTGACCCCAAAATCAATAGGGGTCATCTACTCTGCAAGTTCAATCATCCTATGAAGTTTCAACATTCTGGGTCAAGTGGTTCTCAAGTTATTGATCGGAACTGGTTTTCCATGTTCAGGCCCCTGTGGCTTTGACCTTTAACAGAGTGACCCTAAAATCGCTAGGGGTCATCTACTCTTCATGACCAATCATCCTATGAAGTTTCATCATTCTGGGTCAAGTGGTTCTCAAGTTACTGACCGGAAATGGTTTTCAATGTTCAGCCCCTGTGACCTTGACCTTTCACAGAGTGACCCCAAAATCGTTAGGGGTCATCTACTCTGCATGACCAATCATCCTATTAAGTTTCAACATTCTGGGTCAAGTGGTTCTCAAGTAACTGACCGGAAATGGTTTTCAATGTTCAGGCCCCTGTGACCTTGACCTTTAATGGAGTGGCCCCAAAATCGATAGGGGTCATCTACTTTGCATGTACAATCATCCTATGAAGTTTCAACATTCTGGGTCAAGTGGTTCTCTAGTTATTGATCAGAAATGGTTTTCCATGTTTAGGCCCCTGTGACCTTGACCTTTGATGGAGAGACCCCAAAATCAATAGGGGTCATCTATTCTTTATGACCAATCATCCTATGAAGTTTCAACATTCTGGGTCAAGTGGTTCTCTAGTTATTGATCGAAAATAGTTTTCAATGTTCAGGCCCCTGTGACCTTGACCTTTGAATGAGTGACCCCAAAATCAAAAAGGGTCATCTACTCTTTATGACCAATCATTCTATGAAGTTTCAACAAAGGGGTCGTCTACTCCAGGAGCCCTACAACCCTATGAAGTTTGAAGGTTCTAGGTGAAATGGTTCTCCAGTTATTGCTCGGAAATGAAGTGTGACGTACGGACGGACGGACGGACAGACAGGGCAAAAACAATTTGTCTCCTGGGGGAGACATAATTAAAGAGTACATAATAAATGTATGATACTTTGATCCTGACTAAAGATTTATTTGAATGGGATATGCTTACTGTAATAAGCTTAGCTTTGAAAATTAAATGCACTTTATTGAGATGTGCTGAAGTTAACAAAAGAAAATTAGAACTTTGAGTGGTTGGCACAAAGGTGTTGCTGTTTTCTTGTACATTTGAACTAAAAGATCAGATGTCCTTAAGAAACATAGTAAGAAACTTGAACATGGCTGAGTTACAGTTTGTGCAGTCACAACTTAACAGTTGAAGGTTGAAACATTTAAAACAAGAGGGCCATGAAGGCCAGTATCGTCACCTGTACCTATGGACTAAAGTATATTTCAGATACAACGATTCTGACCAAGTATCAATTTAGATATGGTCATAAATGTACTCTAAAGTGTTTAACTAGCTTTTTCTTTGATTTGACGTGTGACCTAGTATTTGCCCACATGACGCCAGATTCGAACTTTGACCTAAAGTATCATCAATTTTGATATCATTTGATTAGTTTCATGAAGATACAGTTATTAAGTCTGCCTCTAGAGTCCTTAACAACTTTCTTTGATTTGACCTAGGTGACCTATTTTTAACACACCTGACAGATTAAATTTGACCTATGATCTCATGATTAATTCTGACCAAGTTTCATTAAGATATGGTCATTAAGTTCGTGCCTCTATAAATGTTAACAAACTATTCCATTTTATTTTGACCCCGTGACTAGTTTTTGACCGACATGACCAGAATTCGAAATTGGATCCCAAAGACCGAAAGTTTAATTTGATAAGTTCATGAAGATATAGTCACAAAAGTTGGCTCTAATGTAACAAACTTTTCATTGATAATGTACTAGACACAAGATTTTGACTCCATTGACAAGATTTTAAAAACTGACCTAAAGATTATCAAGATAACATCAGACAAGTCAAGAGAATATGGTCATAAAGGGTCTCTCTACAGTAGTTAATTGCAAATTTCCTTTGATTGACCGGGTCTAGTCTGTTGAGCCCGACATGACCAGATTTAAAATTGCCCAAAGATCATCAAGTTTAACATTCTGACTAAGTTCATGAAGATATAGTCATAAATGTGGCTCTAGAGTGTTACAAGTTTTCTTGAATGTTTTCCATGTAGCCTAGTTTTTGACCCCTAACCAGATTGAACTTGAGCTAGAGATCATCAGTTTATGACCAAGTTCATTATGAGTATAGGTCAAGCGGCTCTACTAGTGTAAACTAGCTTTTCATTTGATTGGCTTGTGACCTAGTTTTTACCTACATGACCCAAATCTACTGGACCTTGAACAATCATCAATATTAACAACATCTGGCCAAGTGTTTCA
Source organism: Mercenaria mercenaria (assembly GCF_021730395.1). NCBI lineage: Eukaryota > Metazoa > Mollusca > Bivalvia > Venerida > Veneridae > Mercenaria > Mercenaria mercenaria. Next base: position 71,233,576 of record NC_069362.1, read on the forward strand.
TGAAGATAATCGAAATGGTTTCAAATGTTAAAAAGCTTTCCTTGATTTGACTGGTGCCAAAGTTCTATAGATCCCAGAAACCCAAATTCGAAATCGTCAAGATTTTATTAGGAAATTTTCCCTGACCAAGTTTCCATTAGATGGGCCAAAAATGGACTACTTAGTGTTACAAGCTTTTTCCTTTGATTTTAGACCTGGTGACATAGTTTTTGACCCCAGATGCCCCACTTTCGAACTCGTCCAAGATTCTTATAGAGGGTACATCTACCATTTTCATTAAGATTGGCCAAAAATTGTGACTACTCAGAGGTACAGCTTCCTTGACTTGACCTATGACAGTTTTGAACCAGTGACTTAATATCGATCATCCAGTTTATTGAGGGAAAACATTCTGCCCAAGTTTCATTAAGATGGGCAAAAATTGACTCTGGAGAGTATTAAAAGACTTATTTGATATTGACCTGATGACTAGTTTATTTGATCGGATGCCCAATATCGAACTGTCAGTTTTATTGAGGGTTAAATTCTGACCAAGTTTCATTAGAATGGTCAAAAATGTGACTCTAGAGTGTTTACAGGTCAAATTGTTTGACGACGACTGGAACGACGACAGACGGACGCCGGAACAGGGTGATCACTAAAGCTCACCTTTGGCGACTTCGTGCTCAGGTGACTAAAAAAAAAAAAAAAAGGAATGGAAATATATATATCTATATATAGATATATGTATATATTTATTTTTTTAGGGGGTGGGGGTGCAGGGGAACGGGAGAGGAAACAAATTTCACATGCTGATTATAAATATTGATTGAAAATTAAAAATGAAAAAAAAAAAAAAGGTAAAAGGGTGAAGTTGGAGTCGGGGGGGGGGGGGGGGGGGGGGGGGGGGGGGGGGGGGGGGGGGGGGGGGGGGGGGGGGGGGGGGGGAGAGCAGAGGATGCTTGATCAGTGGTGGGCAATGCAAGTGGGTAACCAGGTGTGGGTGCGCAACTTCACATGTTTATAATAAATGTTCACAGAAAAGAATGAAAGAAATTTAATGAAATTCTGCCAAATGGTAGTTTGTTATGTACAAATATGTGGATTTTTAGACAATTAAAGGGCAATAACTCTGAAGTTACAAAAAGAAATCCGTACAAAACTGTCTGTGCACAACCACATTATAGTGCTCTAAATTCTGTTAAAGTTTCATAGTTCTAGGTCAAATATATCAAAAGTTATGATGCAGAAATTGGCATATCTATAGATCTATAGTACCCTATATAGTTAACACTAGAAACTTCTAAGGGCCATAACTCTGGTGTTACTTGGGCAATCTGTCTGAAACTTTTTTTTTTTTTTTTTAATTTCAGCCCACAGGGGGCCCATTTATTATCCCCGTCCATGATGTGATGGGGTCGGGGACCCATCCCGCATCACATCTTACAGACATAATATAAACATAGATATAAGTTGAACAAATATCAGAGCATAGTATATACTTAGTGTAGTAACAATGTTATCAAACTATTCAATACCTAGTTCACAATGATTTATATATCAGTTTAACTACAATACCTAGTTCACATGTTAATCAATATATTTAATGCCTTGTTCAAAAGGATTAATCTTACAAAATAGTTATAAAAATTTTCAATCCTAGAAACAGGGGATTTTTTAATAGAGAGAGAGGTATTATCAAGCAGCTTATTTGTCTTTCATAAAACAGACCAAAATGTATGTCATTATGTAATTTTAAGCCAGTCTTATTATTTCTCTTAGTCTATAAGCCTCTCATTAGAGAACAAGAGGTCCCAAACAGAGAAAGAAAAGGAAAAAAGGGCCTCTGCCAAGAAAAAAGGAAGAAAAAAGTACAAAAAGGCCTAAGTGCGAACCAAACTGTCTTACTTCCTTATTCAGTGTCTACAGGGTTCCAAAAAAGAAAAAAGGTTTAAAAGTGGGTATCCCAAGCAACTATATAGTCATTGCATGTAGAATCGAGGATTTTATGAAACAGTTTAAAAATAAGAGACAAAGTGGAAGTCGGAACCCTGTTTATACTTATACACATATATATAGTATATTGTATTATATTGATGATTTTCCAAGAAAAGACACTCTGCCTGTGGACTGTCCAGCGGGTTACTTATACACACAAAAGACAAAACAAAAGACAAAAAACTCAACTAAGTGTCAGCAAGAGAAAAATCCAAAACTATTTGCCTATAACAGTTGCTCAAAGATATCATTTTCCTTTTATTATCAATGTAAATCAACCTTTAACTTCTTTAAACTGAATTATAAAGGATTGCCATCGGTGCAGAGCCAGGCCGTTCTGCGCCTCAGTGCAGCCTGATCAGGATCTGCACCTCGGGCTGCTAAAATTGCATTTTTATTGTGATGGTCCTTAGATTTTGCCATGAACTGCTCTAAAAACCAAGGATGGACCAACCTAATCTAACTTCAGCATGGTAATTGGAGGTTAAACAAAATCAATGTTTAACAGTTGCTGTAAGATAAATTTTACTTATAATACAGTACGTTTATTCTACTAAATTTTTATATTTTTCCCAGTCTGTTTGAAATTTTGTCAAGTTAAGTACTTGAGAGGCCGTATATTTTTCGGTCTGGTAAAACAAAACTATTTGTCTTTTGAACACTTCTAATAATGGTATTTGACCCTTAACTCTATTGTAGTATAAAAACTGCTTGGCTGAAAGAAGGAGCATATTCATTATTCTGTCATATTTATCACTGCCAAATAATATATCTGAGGCACTCAATTCTACTATGTTTGTATTACAACTACTATTTATATATGTCAATAATTGTGACCAGAATTGTTTGATTACATCACATTTCCAAAAAAGATGAATTAAAGTTTCTTGCTCATTTTTACAGAAGCTACATGTCTTAATAACTACTAGTTTACCCATAGGTGAGATAACTCTTTTTGACCAGCTTGACAGTAAAGTTTTGATTTCTTCAATTTTTTCATTATAGTTTAAATTAACTATCTCATTAAGATTTATGGAAAATTTTACCCCCAATAGTGTGAACTCATTACTTCCCCAAGAGAGATTGAACTCAGGGCACATTACCAGTTGACTGTTTCTCCGAGAACCAAACCATATGACTTTTGTTTTATCAGTATTAATATTAAGGCCTGATATCTTTCCATAGAATTTTAAAACTAACATTGTATTAAAAAGGGACTCTTTAGATCCATTAAGTGTAAGACTTGTGTCATCTGCATATTATTAAATTTTCTGAACCATTAATTTTTATTCCTTTTATTCCTTTTTATCTGTCTGAAACTTGATGGGCCCCATAACCTCATAGTGGTGAACATGTATATGAAGTTTGTTCGAAAAAAATCTAAAATAAGGAATTATTTTTTTATTTTTTTATTTTTTTTTTTTTGGGGGGGGGGGGGTCGGGGGATGGGGGGGAAGGTGTGTGATAAAGGTAAGGGGGTGACCAGGTGTGGGTACACAACTTCACATGTTTACAATAAATGTTCATGGAAAAGAATGAACGAAATTTAATGAAATTCTACAAAATGGTAAGTTTGTTATGTACAAATATGTGGCTTTTTATACAATTAAAGGGCAATAACTCTTAATTTACAAATAAATCCAAATGAAATTGTGTGTACACAACCACATTATGGTGATCTAAATTCTGTTTAAGTTTCATAGTTCTAGGTCAAATATATCAAAAGTTATGATGCAGAAATTGCCATATTTATAGTACCCTATATAGTTAACACTAGAAACTTCTAACGGCCATAACTCTGGTGTTACTTGGGCAATCTGACTGAAACTTGACAGGCCGCAAGAACTCATTGTGGTGAACATGTATATGAAGTTTTAAATAAATATTCCCAACCATTTCCTAGATATGGCTCCGGACGGACGGACGGAAAGACGGAAGGAAGGACAGACGGACGGACGGAAAGATGACGGAAGGACGGACAACGCCAAAACTATATCCCTCCGACTTTCGTCGGGGGATAATAAAAGTGTGATTCCTGCCAGTGTGGCAACTGAACATGTCTTGACTACTTGTGATTATCCAGTATTATTCTGGAAACACAGAGGAATGTGGAACCCTCAAAATGATATTTATTGTCCTGATGGGGGTACATTTATCGCATGAAGTTGGATATCCCAAGTATTTGCGCAGTCTGTGGGATTGTACTATTAGGGTGTAAAATTGGAATTAGTATATAGGAATTAATATCTGAACAGATGAATATAATTATAGTAAGTACTGTAAGATTTTCATGCTGCAGTGTTGACAGTTGCACCCTAGTATAGTTAGTTATACATGTACGGTACAGTATGGATTATATTGGCTTTTAGGTAAAAGGCTCAGAATAACTCCCCTTTGATTTGTATTCACCATTTGCTCTGTAAAAAGATTTTAATTTGTAATGCCAAATTGTCACTGCCTAAGTGAAGACTAGACCTAAATCATTGTGTTTTGTGTGAGGTTACGGAACAGGCAAGATTTGTACATGTGTTGTAAGTTTTTGATATTTTAAAGTGATATTTATTTATTGCGCGGCTAAGTTACTGGTCTACAATGTCATGTATATATTGTAACAGTTTCTGTTACGGTCAGATAGATTTAATACTTGGGTCTACAGATCGCGGGGTCATGAGTTCGATCCTCGGGCAGGCCGTATGTTCTCTGTGACGACTTGATAAAAGACATTGTGTCTGAAATCATTTGTCCTCCACCTCTGATTCATGTGGGGAAGTTGGCAGTTACTTGCGGAGAACAGGTTTGTACTTGTACATAATCCAGAAACACTGGTTAGGTTAACTGCCTGCAGTTAGATGACTGAAATACTGTTGAAAAACGGCATTAAACTCAAAACAAAAGAACATCACTTATTTGACTTTTTTGTTTAAGTCCACATTTTTATGCCCCCAAAGGTGGGCATATTAAAATCGCACTGTCCCTCCGTGCATCAGGTTAATTCTTATCCTGGCTGTAACTCTTTCATCCATCAAGGGATTTTGAAATTACTTGGCATAAATGTTCACCATAATGAGACAACATTTCATGCGCAAGACCCAGACCCGTAGCTCTAAGGTCAAGGTCACACTCGGAGGTTAAAGGTTAACAGGGTCTGTTGCTTGTAAGGTCACACTTAGAGGTCAAAGGTTATCATGGTCTGTTTCGTGTCAGGTCCATAACTCTGCCATTCATCAAGGGATTTTGAAATCACTTGGCAAAAATGTTCCTCATAATGAGACGACGTGTCATGCACAAGATCCAGACCCATAGCTCTAAGGTCAAGGTCACACTTAGAGGTTAAAGGTTAACAGGGTCTGTTGTTTGTACGGTCCACAACTCTGCCATCGATGAAGGGATTTTGAAATTACTTGGCAAAAATGTCTCTATAATAAGATGAGGTGTCATGCACAAGATCCAGACCCCTAGCTCCAAGGTCAAGGTCACACTGAGAAGTCAAAGGTTTTTCTTGTCTGGTTTATAACTCTGCCATTTATCAGGGGATTTGAAAATAATTTTAAACAAATGTTAACCATATATTCAGAATGTCTGTGACGCTTATGACCTGGGTCTCTTAGGTCAAGGTCAAGGTCACGAAATGATGTGTGATTTTTTACGCATACAGCTGTATCATTCTTAAGCATGCTTCGGGGGCATTTGTCACCAATAGTGACAGCTCTTGTTCTTAGACTAATAAAGCTAATGTTTTTATTATATGGTCTGGTACTTGAGAAAAGTCAAATCCTGTACTAGTGACACAATTTTAAAAATATGAATATATACATTACTGAAACTGGTGGACCTTCAGAAACATTTCCTGAAACATTTTTAAATATAGGTGATGTACAGAAAACGTTAAAAAATTCAATTTTAAAATGCTATCTATCTTAATGATTTGGTAATTTCATAATGAATATAAAATTTTTCGTTTTTTTTTTCAGATTTGGTGAAGGAAACCATTCCCTTCATTACAAGGGCTATGGTCAACTCTAAAATAGCAGAGATTTTGAAGCCGACATACACAATGACAAATCCCAAAAAGCTTTGAACAATAAAATGAAATATATCATGTTTCTTTTTTTTGTGTGTGTGTGTGTAATTGTTCATAATAAAATGGGAAAAGAAAGTGCAGGCATGTGAGTTTAAATTCAAATTAATTTTCAGGCTTCTCTACCCAAAAATTCAACGAAAATTTCAACCTGGGATTTTTTTCCAAGGTTTCTGTGTTTTTTTTTTTAAACTGAGACCATTTTATATGCCTTTCAGTTTTTAGAACCTTGGATATTTTACAAGGATTTCCATGGTTTTCATTTATGGACCACATAAAAAAACACATGGAGAACTGCAAAGGTTCCGGGCCTTTTTACCATGGAAAATATCTGAGGTTTTGTACCATGGAAGTTGTCCGAATACTCCAAGATTTTCGGGGTTTATTACCACGTAAAATACCCAAGGCTTAAAACCACGGAAGTTGTCCGAATACTCCAAGGTTTCCGAGGTTTCTATTCAAGGAAAAAATCCAAGGTTTCTTGCCGTGAAAAATATACATGGTTAAAAATCAGGGAAATTGTCCAAATACTCCAAGGTTTCCATGCATGAACATTTTAAGAGGTTATTTCACCAAGGTTTCCGTGGTTTTATTCTCTGATTTTTTCTTTGGTCTAAATCTTTCAAAACAAAGGAGTCCGAATACTCCCTGTTTTTTTTCCATGCTGTTTTTCCATGCTTTTCCATGTAAAAAGTACAGACGATGTAAACAGTTTTCCATGTGTTTAATAACTGTGCACACACGAGTCATGTCTGCAATAATAGATTTTGTTAGAGAATTGTTCTTGCAGAATTTTGCCAGGAAAAATAGGGAATTTTAAATAAGTATGGCCAGTATGGATACTTGGCATTTTTCCATGTACTTATATGTATTGGAATTTTCTAATGCAGTTGTTATGCCGGAATTTTTCTAAAGTGTAATACAGGTATTTTTATAGTTTTAAAAAATTGCAGGATGATTATTGTGCAAGCTTCTGTTGTACCTGTTAATTTGGCTGTTATATAGGTACTTTTTAATGGTAATTTACAGTAAAGCTAATGTTGGTACCTTTAATATTAGGTACTGCTTAAGAATTATTTACAGTGAGCTTATGCCCCTACTTTATATGTACCTGTAATATAGGTACTTTTATTTATGACTTGAAAATGAAGTAATGTGTGCCGACCTGAGCTGTACCTGTAATAGAGGTACAATGCGTTTAGTATCTATGCGCTTTATTGCGTCCATGTTTATTAGTTTTCAGTAAAATTATGTAGGCTGTATTTGTACCTGTAATATAGGTCTGTTAAATAATTAATTACAGTGAACTTAATTGTGCCTATTCTATTTGTACCTGTAATAGATGCACTTCCATTTCATAACAAGAGCTGTCCGTAAGACAGTGCGCTCCACTGTGCGGGGATTTGACAGTAAAATGAATAAAAGTCTCAATAAGAGACCTCCACACACCAAGGGGCATAATTCTGTCAAGAACACAAACTAGAGTTATAATGATTGTTACCACACATGCAGAAGATGATGGTAAAGATACATTTTGAGTTTCAAGTCAATATCTTATATAGTACCAAAGTTATGTCCAGAAAACAGTTTGTTAAAAAATTTAAGTATGAAAGGGGCAGAATTTTGTCAAAAATACAAATCAGATTTATGGGGATTGCTACCACACATGCAGATGATGATGATAAAGACACATTTTAAGTTTCAAGTCTAACTTATATTGCATTAAAGTTATATCCAGAAAGCGAAGATTGCAAAAAAACTTTAGGTACAAAAGGGGCATAATTCTGTCAAAAGTACAATTAGAGTTATAGGGTTTGTAACCACACATGCAGATGATGATTATAAAGAATTATTTTTAATTCCAAGTCATTATCTTTTAAAGTACCAAAGATATGTCTATAAACAAAGCTTTTGAAAAAATTTACCATGAAAATAATTCCAAGTATAACAACTTTGTGACCTTGACCTTGGGTATAATGGGCCCAGCCCCTGCAAATACTTTGTTTGTATGCTGGACAATGTTTATGTGAACTTACAGTAACATACAAGCAATAGTAACAAAGATATGACAGAAAAACAAAGGTTGCCGAAAAACTTTAACCTTAAAAATAACATATAACACCTTGGTGACCTGGAGTATAATGGGCTCAGCCCCTACACATACTTTGTTTGTATACTGGACAATGTTTATGTGAAGTTACAGTAAGATATAAGCAATAGTAACAAAGATATGACAGAAAAACAAAGTTGCCAAGAAACTTTAACCAAGAAAGGTCACGCCGACGCCGACACCAGGGCGAGTAGAATAGCCCCCCATTTCTCCGAATAGTGGAGCTAAAAATGAGGGAATGTATGCCGAACCAATCTGTACCTGTAATAGAGGTGCAATGCGCTTTATATTCTATGCGCCTATTGTGTCGGTTTGTCAGTACTTGACATATAATCATTGCGAGACAGTTCCCTTACAGAAGAAAAAGGCCTGCTGTGTACTCTTGCTGTGTACATACAGTGTATATGATGCGTACATGATGTGTACTGAAATCAAGGGCTTTAAATAGTACGCAGGATATACACCGCACATACAACGATAGTACGTTTGTAGTACACTTTTGACATGCAAATGAGCTCTGCCGCATACTACTTGCTGCGTACATGCTGTGGACTACATAGTACACAGGATGTACGCTGGAGGAATTTAGTATGCGGGAAATAGTACGCAGCATGTACGCAGCACATACACTTTTCACATGCAAATGAGCCTGCAGTGTACTACCCCTGCAGCGTACATGCTGTGTACTCCTGCGGTGTATATGCTGTGTACTCCTGCGGCGTACATGTTGTGCACTCCTGGCCCGAGTCCTGCGGCGTACATGCTGTGTACTCCTGCTGCATACATGCTGTGTACTCTTGTGGTGAAACTGCTGTGAAAATGTAAATTCCTTACCCCACCAACTTTCGTATGCAAATGCTGATCATTTGGACAGAAAAAAAAACAGAAAAAAGATAAGTGACATACATCAATAAGTATTTACCCTTACCAAAATAATGTAGACTGATGTTATCAAATAAATTAGTATGCTTTTCTTCATCCACTTTTCAATGAAATAAATCAATTTTTGTAGCATTTAATTTGGTAAACATTTGAAGAAAATGGCGTAACTGCATCAAGGGGAAACAACTTTAATGCAACTAAATATAAGTGTTATGATTTATTATAGACGATGTGTGCGTAGTATGTATTTATTTTGATTAAAATCCATCTGAGAACAATCTGAGACTGGAATTATATAAGCATCTATACACTTTTACGTCCGTAAAAAGTAGCACACCAAAAAATTTTGGATTGATTTTTCCAATGGGGCGAGCGCAATTAGCCAAAAACGTTCTGAAAATATACGAGCGGCAAATCCGATGAACAACTTTTTAATCTGGTGAGGCCTTAATGAGTTAACATAATGAGCATTAAAGCCTTTATAAAACATGATAGAATGGTGTTTTGCTTAAGAGTATTCAAATAACAGTGAGAGCTATTAATTCTTTTCATTCGGGCGCTGTTGAGGCATTATCTTGGTAATTATTTCATGTATTACAAAATGTAATGCAACGAAGTTCAAATAAGGCTTTTCAATTATCCAAGCTAGAAAGCTCCAGGATTAATTCAGAAATCACTAAGATGTAAGCTTCACAAATAAACATTGCAAATAGTTTGGCAAATTTTCATTGTTCAGAATACCGGTAATCTGAACTATTCTATGCTATTAAGATTAAAGTTACTTGGAAATCAAGTTCTTGCTTCCAAAAAAAAAAAAAAAAATGTACAAATCCTTCCTGCATGAAGTGTACTTCAGACTTTTACCTAAAAAAATTCAAAGTATAAACACTCAAAGAAAATGAACAAGTCCCTCCCGCGTATATGAAGTTTACTTCAGACTTTAACTTATAAAAAAAAAAACTAAGTATAAATGCCAAAAGAAATTGTACAAGTCTTTCCCGCGTATATGAAGTATACTGCACAAATTTCAAAGTATCTGCGGTGTACATGCAGTGTACTATTTTCTTGTACAAGTCCCTCCTGCGTACATGCAGTGTACTCCTTAAATTTTCAGAGTCTGTGCTGCGTACTTGAAGTGTACTAGTGACCTCCTGCGTACATGCTGTGTACTCGTTGAAATAGTACGGGGCATGTACACGGCATGCGGTGTATGTAAAATGTACTCCTCTGGCATACTACTGTGTTCATGGCATATACACAGCAAATACGCAGCATGTACGCCACAGAGGCTTGCTTCTGTAAGGGTTGTTTTCAAGATCGGTTATCTTACCAGTAGAATTTTCGCAGTATGATAATATAGGTACTTCTCTGATCTGTACAAGTGATACAATATGTATGTCCTGCTGTTATTTATTGAGGTTTATAATAATATTTACATGAATTTTAGTCTATCATTCAATTGATGTTGGAATTAAGGGGTGTGAGTAGTAGTCAACAAATTGGAGAACAGTCCAATACCGGAAGTTGGTCAGACCGGGTTCACCAGATACTGCAAGTAAACCCTGTAGCAGACAATCACAACACACCAGGTATAGCAGCAGTACAAAGTGTACATACTTACAATTTATCTCTTGGTGCTCTAATTCCAGACAAAATGAAACAAGCCATTTGGAATGGGGACTTTGTGGAACAGTTTGTTGCTGAAACCCCAACAGGAAGATATGACTCTGAAGTTCACTTCTTCCAATGAATTTTTAGTATCTCCAAGGATACAGACGAGAACGTTAACAATTCATGCTTGGTTATCTGGTTTTTCCATATATATGGAAATATACGTTCAAAAATTTCCAAATGAAATTTCTGGACTATTAGCTTATATAAATACTGTGAGAGAGTAGGAAAGGGGATATGGGCAGGCAGCTTTCAATTTTTATGACAGATCGACAATCACAACAGGGGGTCCTTACACACAGAATTGTGAATACGCGCCACAACATTGTCCAGCCGAATGCAAACTGACCGAGTGTCAACCAACAATTTAAACAAGAAATATTGTTATGATTATAACAAGGCTAGAGGCTGTAAACAAGAGATCACAGAGTGATCTTGGCGCCCACCAATGTGCCATTTTTGAGTGTTCCAAATTTCAAGACTTACTGACTAGCTCAAGGTCAAATTTCATTTCCATACACAACACTGTGCATGTGGTCCAAATTCGAAAGCTGTAGCTTGAGAAATGTGAAAGTAGGTCACTAGGTCAATCTTAAGGTCAAGGTTAATTTCGGTACACAAAACCATGCAAGTGGTCCAAATTTGAAGGCTGTAGCTTGAGAAATGTAAAAGTAGGTCACTAGGTCAAAATCAAGGTCAAATTCTATTTCGGAGTACAAAACTAAGCATGTGGTCCAAATTTGAAGCCTGTACCTTCAAAAATGTGAAAATAGGTCACTAGGTCAATGTAAAGGTCAAAGTTCATTTCGGTACACAAAACTATGCATGTGGTCCAAATCTGAAGGCTATAGCTTGAGAAATGTAAAAGTAGGTCACTAGGTCAAATCAAGGTCAAATTTTATTTCAGAATACAAAACTATGCATGTGGTCCAAATTTGAAGCCTGTACCTTAAAAATGTGAAAGTAGGTCACTAGGTCAATGTAAAGGTCAAAGTTCATTTCGGTACACAAAACTATGCATGTGGTCCAAATTTGAAGGCTGTAGCTTGAGAAATGTAAAAGTAGGTCACTAAGTCAAAATCAAGGTCAAATTCTATTTTTGAATACAAAACTATGCATGTGGTCCAAATTTGAAGCCTGTACCTTCAAAAATGTGAAAGTAGGTTACTAGGTCAATGTGAAGGTCAAAGTTTTTTTCGGTACACAAAACTATGCATGTAGTCCAAATTTGAAGGCTGTAGCTTGAGAAATGTGAAAGTAGGTCACTAGGTCAAAATCAATGTCAAATTTCATTTTGAAACACGGAACTATGCATATGGTCCAAATTTGACGTATGTACCTTCAAAAATGTGAAAGTAGGTCACTAGGTCAAAATCAAGGTCAAAGTTTTTTCCAGTGCAGAAAACTACGCATGTGGTCCAAATTTGAAGGCTGTAGCTACAGAAATGTGAAAGTAGGTCATTAGGTCAAAATCAAGGTCAACTCATGTCAAGGTTCATCTTGCCACTCAAAAATATACATGTGGTCCAAATTTGAAGGCTGTAGCTACAGAAATGTGAAAGTAGGTCACTATGTCAAAATCAAGGTCAACTCATGTCAAGGTTCATCTTGCCACTCAAAAATATACATGTGGTCCAAATTTGAATGTTGTAGTTATTGACAAGAACATTTTAAAAGCTTTTCCCTATATAAGTCTATATGAACCATGTGACCACCGGGGCGGGGCCATTTTTGACCCTAGGGGGATAATTTGAACAAACTTGGTAGACAACCACTAGATGATGCTACATTACAAGTATCAAAGCCCTAGCTTTGTGGTTTGGACAAGAAGATTTCAAAGTTTTTCCTTATATAAGTCTATGTAAACCATATGACCCCCAGGGCGGGGCCATATTTGACCCTAGGGGTATAATTTGAACAATCTTAGTTGAAGACCACTAGATGATGTCACATACAAAATATCAAAGCCCTAGGCCCTGTGGTTTTGGACAAGAGATTATTCAAAGGTTTTCCCTATATAAGTCTATATAAACCATGTGACCCCCAGGACGGGGCCATATTTGACCCTAGAGAAATAATTTGAATCATCTTGGTAGAGGACCACTAGATAATGCTTCAAACCCTAATATCAAAGCCCTAGGCTCTGTGGTTTTGGACAAGAAAGTTTTCAAAGCTTTTCCCTATATAAATCTATGTAAAATATAGAAATAAACAAAGGGCCATAACTCACCCATAAATTGTTGAACCAGTCTGATTTTCAGGGGGACACCACAAGGGTACCAATTCATCATTCTGACAAAGTTTGGTCAAAATCCCCCCAGTAGTTTCTGAGGAGATGCGATAACGAGAAATTGTTAACGGACGGACGGACGGAATGACGGACGGATGGACCACGGACGCAGAGTGATTTTAATAGCCCACCATCTGATGATGGTGGGCTAAAAACGGAATTGCCTTTACAGTGCAACCTCTGCAGAGCAACACCTTTTGGGAGATGCAGATATTGACCTCTGTCGATAAGTACTTATACGGTATCATACAGTTGAAACTTTAAATTTGTCAAGATAATAAAAAGTATGTGTGGATAAGGTTATCCTTCCTACCCTAAACTTTTTTTTTAATTTGAAGAACAAAATCTTTAAATGTTTTTAATAAATTCTCAAATGATGTTAAATCACTTGAAAGAATTTTGTTGTTAAAGGATCAGTTATCAACTTTTAAAATGAATTTAGTGCTTTATATATTTGAATGTTGTTCTACTGCTCTATGAACAGTCAACTTACAAAGTTTATTAATGAAATAATACATATTACAGTTAGGTTTATCGTAGAATAACCGGATTTTAGAGAGTATGAATATATCACGAAGGTCTTCATGATATATTTCTGCGCATAATAACGACAAACCTGGGTTATTGTACGATTAACCTTATTTAGATACTTATTATTTAGATTTTATTACGTCACATAACTTCCGGTTTCAAATGAGATGCGCGCCACGTATTGCCAATATTATCAGTGCGCCTCGGTACACCGATAGAGTAAGACGTGTCTTACTTGAATAGACGTTGTCTATTTTTGTACCGATTTTGCCAATTTTGTTTGCTACGTGGTAGCTTTTATGTATTAGAATTAACCTTTACTACGCTGTAGTATTTATATATATAAATTTCTAATTTAAAAACGGCGATAAAATATCGAACATATAAATTAAAAACAAAATTAAAATTTTCGTTCAAATAATTCTGCCGTTTACGACATAATCAATGGCACGTGGTGTCGATAGATTTGCTTTACGGTAAATATGGCAGATGCTATGCTGCAAAAAGAAGGAAAACAGCCTAAAAAATCCTCTACTCCTGCAACAAACATGCAGAAAGCAAGTGGTTCTCAAGAAACTTTTTCTGAAAGTCATGAGCAATCAATTTCCACCGACGAGTCGGCGGACAAACGCACCCGAACGTCAAAAACCGTTCCGGTAAAAGAAAAACAAAGTAGTTCGTCTTCGGGCCATTCAGCGTCTAGTTCGCAAAATAAATTTCAACAAGAAATTTTATCTATCATGACACAGATTAGAAAAGATCAAACTGCCCAAGAAAAACGTTTAAAAGAAATAGAAACAAGCATGTCGTGCATGCAAAATAGTGACCAGAATGACTATTATGGAGACTTTTATGATGATAACTATGAAGATCAAAATGTAGGTGATACATTCAATCCGGCATGTTCTTCACCCCCACACACATCATCAGACGTTGATGATGGAGAAAAATCATGTTTCAAGGACATTACATCCAAGTTTAATATTCAAGAGCATGTGGATTCAGAAGTTGATGATTATTTAGCAAATCTGACGAATTCAGTCTTCAGAGAGGGCATTTCTGACGAAAAATTTAAATCCCTTGTCATGGAAATTGGTAGACCCTCAAACTGTGCTGCCCTAACGAAAACGAAGGTAAATAATGTTATTTGGAATTTGCTATCTCATCAAATGCATTCTGTTGACAGTAAAATGCAAACAGTTCAAGAGGGTATTGTGAAAGTGGCCATTATAATAGTGAAATTAATGGATCAGGCAAGTGACCGTTTATCCCGTTCAGAATTAGAAAGTGGAACAGATGCCCTAGGACTTTTGGGTCACACAAACAAACTTCTAAATGTTAGAAGGCATGAAATGCACAAAAAAGAACTAAATACTGAATATCATCATCTGTGTTCTTCTACATGAAGCTTTACAGAATATTTGTATGGGGATGAGGTTGGAAAAGATGTCAAAGAAATCCAAGACATCAATAGAATTGGTTCTAAAATCAGAAACTGGCCTGCTTACCAGTATCCAAGAGGTCGTGGTCGTTCTAGGCCATTCTACAGAGGCACTTTCCGAGGTCGTGTCTATAAACAGCGACCCAGAGGAAGAGGAGCTTCCCAGACAAAAAACCCAGGTGTGGGTCAGAATGCCAAGAAGTAGATATACAAGTAAGTACAAGTACATTTAATGCAGGTTCTTTAAAACACTGTGTTGATAAATGGAGAAAAATCACATCAGACGAAAACATTCTAGACATTGTCCAACACTGTCATTTAGAATTTGAACCAGAGTTTTTGTCAAGTTCTTTGAATACATATATTCACTCAAAATTTACATCTTTTGAGGTGGAGGTTATAAACAAGGAAATAAATAACTTGTTGCATATGGGAGTTATAGTTGAAGTGAATCATGAACAGGGCGAAGTTATTTCGCCAATATTTACAGTCCCAAAAAAGAATGGAGAACATCGTATGATTCTCAATTTAAAACGTTTAAATAATTACGTTTCCTATCACCATTTTAAAATGGAAACATTTGAAACTGCAATAAGGATGATATATCAGTTTGATTATCTAGCTTCAGTTGACCTTAGACACAGTTATTATTCTGTACCCATAGCAAAAGAACATCAAAAATATCTTAGATTTGTATGGTTCGGCCGTGTATTTCAGTACACTTGTCTCCCAAATGGTGTAAGCTCAGCACCAAGATTATTTACTAAGTTAATGAAACCTGTTTTTTCAACACTTAGACAAATGGGACACTTAAGCTCACCATACATTGATGATTCACTTCTTTCTGGTGACTCATTCAAGTCATGCTCACAGAATGTCACCGATACAGTCAGTCTTCTGTCAGACTTGGGTTTTGACGTAAATAAAGAAAAATCTCAGCTTGTCCCATCCACAAAAATTACTTTTTTGGGTAATTGTATAGATTCAGAGAAAATGATAGTTACTCTACCAGAAAGTAAAGTTGTCAAGTTAATTCAAGAATGTAAATACATTCATGAAAAATTAACAGTGCCAATACGACAGGTTGCAAGAGTTCTTGGCCTAATGGTTTCGAGTTTTTCTGCAGTCGAACTGGGTCCCTTGTTTTATAGAAATATAGAACTATGCAAAAGTCGAGCTTTAAAAGAGAATTTTGGCAACTTTGATGCAAAAATGCATGTTACTGACGGAATGAAGCAAGACCTTATATGGTGGATTCAAAATTTACCAGATCAAAAGCGTCACATTTTACACACAAATCCAAATATGGTCATTACTTGTGATGCTTCGAAAAAGGGGTGGGGCGCAGTATCTGGTTCAAATAAGATAGGAGGTCGTTGGACATTGTCAGAATCTGAACAGCATATTAATTATCTAGAACTGTTAGCTGCTTTTTATGCGGTTAAATCCTTTTGCAAAAATAAGCATAACATACATGTACAAATCAGAACTGACAATATGTCAGCTATGTCCTACATAAACAGTCTAGGTGGAACAAAATCTGCTGTTTGTAATGATCTTGCAAGGCAATTCTGGTTATGGTGTATTGAAAGAAAAATCTGGATCTCTGCAACATATGTACCTGGAAAACTAAATGAAGCTGATAGAAGTAGTAGGGTATTCAATGAAAACATAGAATGGATGTTGAATAAATCTATTTTTCAACAATTTTCCAAGTATTGGGAAGAACCTAAGTTGACTTGTTTGCTTCCCGTCTGAACAAACAGCTTCCAAAATTTGTTGCTTGGTATCCTGACCCAGAGGCATTTCATATTAATGCATTTAGCATTGATTGGTCTTCATTTTATTCATATATATTTCCTCCTTTCAGTTTATTGATGAGGTGCCTGCAGAAAATACACCAAGATCAAGCAGAATGCCTTCTAGTCTGTCCTTTATGGACAACACAGTGTTGGTGGACAACCCTTATGGAAATGCTGATAGATTTTCCGAGAATCATTCCACAGAACAGCAAAACTTTAGTTCTTCCGCACAGCGAAAAAGTCCACCCTCTTCAAGACAAAATAGTGTTGATTGTATGCAGACTATCAGGAATTCGTTCCAAAGCAGAAATATTTCGGGAAAATCTCTTGACATTTTGTTACAATCCTGGAGATCTAGCACGCAAAAACAGTATTCGTCAGTTATCAAAAAGTGGTTTCAGTTCTGTAACCAAAGGAAAATTAGTAACTTTCAAGTTTCTTTAAATGATATTCTAGATTTTTTGACTGAGTTATTTGAAACAGGTCTTGGTTACAGCACACTGAATACAGCCAGAAGTGTGTTAACAGCAGTTGGCATTATTATTGATGGATTTTCTGCAGGAAGTCACCCTCTCGTAGTGCATTATATGAAGGGAGTGTATAATTTAAGACCTTCATTACCGCGGTATAATGAAACATGGGATGTTTCCAAAGTACTGTTATATTTACGTTCATTATCACCAGTTAGGTTGATATCTTTAAAACATTTAACATTGAAATTGGTAATGTTATTATCATTTAACTGACATGAAGAAAACCAAAGAAGGTTATATTTTAATGTACAGTGGTTTACATAAACATTCTAGGCCAGGAAAAGATAATCCGTATGCAACTTTAAAGGCTTATCCTCCAGATAGGAGGTTATGTGTGTGTCTTGTTTTGCGTGAATATTTGAAAAGAACTGAACCTTTAAGAGGGAATATTTCTTCTCTTTTCATCAGCTACATTAAACCACATAATAGTGTTTCAAAAAGTACTGTAAGTCGTTGGCTAAGAACAGTAATGCAGTTGTCAGGAATAGATTGTGAAATTTATAAAATGCATAGTATTCGTGGAGCTGCAGCATCAAAAGCAAAATTGAATCTTGTGCCTTTAGAACATATACTTAAAACAGCTGGTTGGTCAAACTCGGGAACATTTGGTCGGTTTTATAACAAGCCAGTCAAATCAGACAAAAGATTTGATACAGCAGTATTACAAATATAAATGTATACAAACAATATTGGCATGGCAAAAAGTGTTACGATTTTCATGTTACATAATGCTGAATTTCCACTATTGGACACAGTACAGCAAAATGAAGTTTAACATCAGGTATGTTTCCTGTTTTACTGTTACTATTCATTATCATGTGTCCAGAACTAGCTTTAAAGTCTCATTTGAAGCCGGAAGTTATGTGACGTAATAAAATCCAACAAATAAACGAGACTTACCTTGGTTAAGTTGAAGTTCATTTGGGATTTTATGTAGTCACATTTTAACTGGAGGGTTCAAATGCCCTCCCATAGTGGTGTTTTTCTGATATGATTTTCAGAATTTCCCTCCCTTACTTCCGAAAATATGTAATTTTTATTATGTTTTTCAAGTTCCAAAGTAAAATTACTGATTCAGTTCAGGCCACATGATTGTACGTGTACAGTCGGCTTTGAAAACTGATAATATTGGCAATACGCGGCGCGCATCTCATTTGAACCCTCCAGTTAAAATGTGACTACATAAAATCCCAAATGAACTTCAACTTAACCAAGGTAAGTCTCGTTTATTTGTTGGATTCTAACACGACTTACTTCAAATAATGTTGTAAGATTACTTGTTGCGCAATATTAATCGAACACCATTTAACTGCCATTGATGTCCTAAATGCATGATGTCATTTAGTTCAAGGTCGGTTTATTGCAGAATAACCTGAAACAGATTTGCTCTTTAAGTATGTAGGTAATTAGCTGGTCGTGTTAGAATAATGCATATTCTTTGCTTTGCATATGTTTTTGTGTAAACAGAACAGCTATAGTGCCATTGGACTTACACAGTTGCATGTCTATCATTGTTTACTTTCTGCCCAATTATCAAATGAACTTGAGATTGTTTACTCCTGTTTTACAGCCAAACCAGTTTGTTACGGTTGAACTGCAAAAGTGGTCTTTGTTGACAGGTGGTCTCTCATTATAGGTTAAATTTCCATTGATAACTTTCTCATGGGAGTTGAAGTGGTCTTTATTTCTAGGTAGTCAATAACGCCGGTTTGACTTTACGTTGAAAAGCGAATGAGGCATAATACTGATTTTGTTCAGTATAGTAAAAGCAGAATTCCTCAAAAGTGATACTGAATATTTTGACAACCTTTGAATTTTTCTAACATAAACAATTTGCATAAATTAGATTAATTATTTTACCTCAATTTTACTGTATTATATTTTACTAAAATGTACAACCTGAGCTCTTATTATGACTGCTAGTAAAATAACTGCTTGGCAATTCCAGAGACACACAAATTTCTATGATTGCACAGTACGGTTGTGCTTTTTACAATTTTCCAAAATTGCACAGGCATTCATGAAGCTTGTTAAATACATCACAACATTTGCATATTTATTTTTCCCCCAAGTACAATGAAATTTACTTAACTATGGTTTGAGTTAGACTATATATACTGTCAGTCTGCAGAAAATACTATCACCTAGCTTTGGCACAGCTGACGGGCTTCTTCTCAGACTGACAGTATTACTGTCCCATGCACTGAAAGCTATGTGATATATATTCAAATACTGTCGTTGATTAGAGGAATGCAGTATTACACTATTATTGACATATGTTGAGGTCAAAATGTGTTTTGATGGACCTGTAAAATGATATTGACCGAGGACGCAGTCCGAGGTCAGTATCATTTTTAATATCATTTTTCAGGTCCGCAAAAACACATATTGACCTCAACATAAGTCTATAATTGTTATATTATATGCCCTTCTCAAATGTGACTGCGTAGAAATTGTTGTTTGGTCGCTTTTGCAGCCATTTTGTTTGTTTACAATGACAGTGACTGTTTTACCTACATGGTCGTGAAAATCACAGGAGTCATTATCACTTTTGCAGGTCAATATTGCTTTTTGCGGACCCGCGCATGCACATCTTTCGACCAATCAAATGAGTGCATTTGAGAAGGGTATATAATATTTATGTATATACTATCATATATTGAAGGTATATTTTTGACATAAGAATGCTAATGGAAGATGGAATGAGGGCCATGATGTAATAAATATGGGAAAACATTTGATTTTTTTTCAGTAAAGTAACACCTGTATATTCAATTATAATGAAATACTGAGCAGTGAGCTGTGTCTTACCCATGCTCCTCAGCATTTATCGCAGATTTGCCATATGCTTTAAGTGCACTTGTTACTCTTGATGTCCAAAGTCAAATTATGGTGCATTTTAGGTCTCTATTTAAAACTGTTAATTTTAAACTAAATATGGTATTTTTGAGCATTATGAATTTTGTTTGATTTAGAAAAGGCTGCACATGCACAGTAAAACCTGTTCACAGCAGTTTCGCCACAGGAGTACATAGCATGTATGCCACAGGAGTATACAGCATGTATGCAGCAGGAGTACACAGCATGTACGCCGCAGGGGTAGTACACCGCAGGCTCATTTGCATGTGAAAAGTGTATGTGCCGCGTACATGCTGCGTACTATTTCTCCGGTGTACTTCCCAGGTACTAGATTCCTCCAGCGTACATCCTGTGTACTATGTAGTCCACAGCATGTACGCAGCAAGTAGTACGCGGCAGAGCTCATTTGCATGTCAAAAGTGTACTACAAACGTACTATCGGTTTATGTGCGGTGTATATCCTGCGTACTATTTAAAGCCCTTCATTTCAGTACACATCATGTACGCGTCAAATACGCTGTATGTACACAGCAAGAGTACGCGGCAGGCCTTTTTCTTCTGTAAGGGAGGGCCTATGCAGTGAGTGATATGGGTTATATCTCACCAATGAAGCACAATATTTCGTTAGTTAATATAAAATAAAATAATTATAATAATACTGATAATAATAAGATAATTTGCTAATTATAAATTTGCTATTAGTGCTCAGAGGTATATCTGCTAATCTCGATAATGAGCTTGTTGGAGAAAAAAAAAGGCGACAATAAATGCAACACACGTGTGTGACAAAAACCACATGTAAATGTAATAATGCTAAGTTTCATTGACAAGTGGCGACTGGCCAATTGACAAGGAACACGTGACGTTATTGCAATAAACGCGTAAAACCACTAAGTTTGACCAGTTAAGTAATGATATCATAAGCTTGTCCCTGGAGAGATTTGAAGATAGACCCAACAATACTAGTTTTTAGTTTAAGCATTTTATCATAAAAAAATCGAAAAAGAGAAAACCTTTTTGTTAGTTGTACTCATCGTAACATAGGATGAATGTTTCTTCTTTCATATGAAAGTTTGTTTACATTGATAATTGAGATGCTGTTTGAGTTACAAGCTGGTATAAAATGACTAAGTTTCACGATTTACTTGCCCAACTGTAGTATTTTGTAGTATATTAGGTGGGTCGGATATGACAATGCATATATGTTTTAATAGAGCTTCAAGTGCTTGTGGTTCAAGAATAGTTGATTGTGTATTAGATGTAAAAGTCATGACTAAATTTTCTTGGTTTATTTATTTATTTATTTTATTTTTTTTTTGCAATATCAAAAATCAGGTTTTGCCATTACATGAATTTACTAATTTTATGGCGTCAGTCTTTTCTGAAAAATCATAAAAATGCAAATATAAAATTTTTGATATGTTATTTAAAACATTGTACTTAATGTCTGCTGAATATCAAAAAAGTACTTTATGCATTTTTTAAAAATATAGCTATATTAACAAATCTAAGGTTAGCTATATTCTTTTATAATAGTACTGTGGCTGTTTATATTTTATTGTTATCATGATATGCAAGGAATGTATTCATCAGAAAAAAGTTTATCTGTATCTTGGTTTTAATGCAAATAAACCCAGATGCATTGATGAGTCGTTAAAATTGTTTTAAAACTGACAACTTTTAAAATAAATCATACTGAGTCTATTTTTGAATAACATTTAAGAAAGAAATAAAGCAGGTTATGATTGCTCATATAATCTCGAAATTCAACGTAAAAAAAGTATCCATTTTAATATTCAACTATCATTACGAACAGATAGCCTTAACTTCTTTTCTAATGTATATGCTATTTACGGTAATCTTTGTGTTATCTAAATTTGTCACTATAATTAAGTTTATTCATAATTGTACGTAACAAGAAACAGTACATGTTTACGTTACAATATAAAAATAAATTGAAAACAAGAGCACCGCCTTGCGGGTGCTGACGCTCATCTGATTTTTTTTGTGTAATAGAAATATTGTCCTACCCATGATTTTCTAAGTCTAAAAAGGGCCATCATTCTTGCAAAAAGCAGGATAGAGTTATGTTTCTTGATGTACAGTGTCCACTTATGATGGTGAAAAACTGTTGCAAGTTTTAAAGCAATAGCTTTGATAGTTTATGAGAAAAGTTGACTTAAACATAATACTCAACCAAGAAAATGATTTTCTAAGTCCAAAAGGGGCAATAATTATTGCAAAAAGCAGGATGGAGTTATGTTGCTTGCTGTACAGGGTCAGCTTATGATGGTGAACAAGTGTTGCAAGTTTCAAAGCAACAGCTTTGATAGTTTAAGAGAAAAGTTGACCTAAACATAAAACTTAACCAAGAAATCTGATATTTTCTAAGTCCAAAAGGGGCCATAAATCTTGCAAAAAGCAGGACGGAGTTATGTTTCTTGCTATACAGGGTCAACTTATGATGGTGAACAAGTGTTGCAAGTTTTAAAGCAATAGCTTTGATAGTTTAGGATAAAAGCTGACCTAAACATAAAAACTAACCAAGAAAACTGATTTTCTAAGTCCAAAAGGGGCAATAAATCTTGCAAAAAGCAAGATGGAGTTATGTTTCTTGATGTACAGGGTCTGCTTATGATGGTGAACAAGTATTCCAAGTTTCAAAGCAATAGCTTTGATAGTTTAGGAGAAAAGTTGACCTAAACATAAAACTTAACCAAGAAATCTGATATTTTCTAAGTACAAAAGGGGCCATAAATCTTGCAAAAAGCAAGATGGAGTTATGTTTCTTGCTATAACAGGGTCAGCTTATGATGGTGAACAAGTATTCCAAGTTTCAAAGCAATAGCTTTGATAGTTTAGGAGAAAAGCTGACCTAAACATAAAACTTAACCAGGCAACGCCGACGCCGACAACCGCTCAAGTGATGACAATAACTCATCATTTTTTTTCAAAAAATCAGATGAGCTAAAAAAAAAGATGCTATAAAATAAACGGCATGCACTAGAGTTAGTAATAATTAATCCGACACTTAGAACCTAACGCTCAGAAGTGCGAGTACATTCATGATTTTTGAGTGATAGTATAATATCTTTTGTTTTCATATGTAGGTATAGAAATATCACAGTGGGTCAAGCACAAGTCTTCGAAGACATGATAGACGCATTCAGCTCCAGTGACTGTGAAGATGTACCTGTAAGAATTCGAGTTGCTGACGAAGCCGCACAGGAAGAAGATGGTGTGTTTCATGATATCATTACGGCCTTTTGGCACAGCGCTTTCGATAGGTATTTTGAAGGGGAGGGTCAGTCAGCACCAGTCCTGTTGTTTGTTCTTCTGCAACTTCAGTCATTTGGGCAGCAACTGGGAGAATATTCCGACGTGGCTTTTATCAGTTTGGTTATATACCCGTGAGATTTGGTATAGCCTTACTTATTTATGCTGTCTTAGGGAGAGAGGCCCTTTCAGATAATACCCTTCAGCAGTGTTAGGTTTCTTCTTTGGGAGGTTATGAGTTGCAGCTGATGCAACGTATACTGACCACCAGCATGGAAGATGAGGATGTTGATGATGTGGTGGAAGTAGTGGAACGCTATGGCATTACAAGACTTCCATCACAAAGTAATATCCGACAGCTCTCTCTGAGATGTGCCGTGGTCACTTTTATAGAGAGAGCTGCATTTCTGTTGCTGGAAATGGGCTTAGCAGTCCTAAGCTCTAGCGTAGATTTCCGAAGCGAGGACTCAATTAATAGGCTTTACAGCAATCTTCGGCCAAATGGAAGAAGTGTGGCGGCCTTATTTGTAGCCGAACCATCAAACCCCTCTCAACAAACTGCCCTCCGGTACCTGAAACAGGCAGTACGTTCGTTTGATGAAAATCTTCTAAAACAATTTTTAAGGTTTGTTTCAGGTTCTGACGCACTGACATTCAGTGCAGTTAACATTCAATTCGTTCAGTTATATGGAGCCGAAAGAAGATGTTGTTGCACATATGTGTTCTGTGACGTTGGACCTACCTGCAACTTACGAATCTTATAATGAATTCTTGTCGGAATTATGTTGTCAACTTTTATCTGATATTTGGGAAATGGATTTCGTTTAATGCAATGTTCTAGGTAGCGTTTATTATGAGCCGAAGCTGGGTATAGTAAAATTGCATTGTCCGACCTTGCATTTGTGTATTTTGGTCCAGGCTGTATAAATATTCCCAATGATAAGACGCTGTGTCGAGCGCAATACCCAGACCCTAGCTCCAATGGCAAGGTCAAACTTAGAATGGTCTGTTTCTTGTCTCATTCGTTCTAGGACACGCTCCCGGGGCATGTTTTCCTGACTCCTTACTGAAACTTACCGGTACTTTATTGTTGTTTTCTCTCCCAGATATATGAACTTTTCACGAAGATTTGGCTGTTAGACACTTTATTTATTACAGTATTTCAGTTTAGAAGACATAAAAACTTTATCAATCTGACATAAATTCCATGAGCCTTACAGTTACGAAGAGATAATCCTGAAGTCATATTCTATCACTAATGACAGCAGTAGACTTAGAGCGGGAAACAGTGATGCATTACATGCACATAATTCGGCGGATTTATACTAGCCCAATTTCAAGAATAATCGCCAAATATCCCTCCCATAAATTATTGCATCCACACGAATCTGATAACTTCTCAACGCACGTGTTTAAATGTTCAAACAATATTTCTTAGCAAATTCCATTACATTTTCATCTCTATTGTCAACCATAACATGTTTCATTATGAAAAATAAATGTTTAGCGAAACATAAGGCATTTAATTGAAGCCTACCCATTTTTGGTCAATGCTCAAAGACTTTACGTCCAATTGATATTGTTTTTAAACGAATTACTTAGGCTAAGAAAAATGAAAGAAGAGACGTATTTTTTTCATGTATTTTAATAAAGTAATAATAAAGTTTTTGTTTTATTTCCTAACATGATCTCGTAGAACTTGCCACCTGTCGCCATTAGCTTACATGATACTTGTATCATAGTTAAAAGTCGAAGTTGATAATTAAATGTTCACCCTAAGTTCAGCCTTTGATTTTGAATCCAATCATACTCAAATGGCGATCAATTCATTCCGTGTTCAAAATAAAGACGAAAATTGTTATTTGACAGTATCAAAGTGGTTCGGAAGGTGAATGCAGCAGTCGGATTTAATAAAGATGGGGCGGGAAGCGGAGAGAGGTGTTATACACTTGCATTCTTTATGTTTTATTTTATTCTTTGCGCAATTAAGTTTATCATAATCATTTATTTACGGGTAATGACGTCTGCGTATGGTACATTTTCGATATGAAAATGATCTAGCATATAAAAATAAGAGATGTAATATATTTTGAAGATGTTGCATTCTTTATTGATATCTGAAAAATACATCATAGATATCTAATGCTTTATTATCGATTGTTCTTACTTTATATGGTACATAGTGTTGCCTGTTAGAATAATCTTACTATGCTGCCAAATAGTCGAAAATTTTAGGAAACGTAACAATCTGTTATAGAACTGTTTGTTAAGAATTTAATGATTATTTAGAATTTGAAGAAATGGGGTACTCAACGAAACATAAAATATCCCATTTAGTATAACAAGGATTTCAAGTCTTACAGGTCACAATGAACGCACGGTGATATTTACTATTATATGAGTTTAAATGTCACTCTTTCTTACCTCTTTCATTTTATACGTTGCCATAATTATCATATTCAGTTTTCAATTGAAACAAAAAATCTCTATAAAAAGTCCGCCGTTGTTAAGGTAGAACGAGCGTTTTTTTTTTTCAAGATATCTGCCTTTTGGAGCATTTTAGAATATGTCTTTTAGATTTTTTTTTTTTTTTTCAAAAAATAATGCAATAATGCTTAATAATCAAGATATGGCTAATAACGTGCCATTTCACCAAACAGACTCTACTTGTTATCATTTTTTTTCTTGCTTTAGCAAACAACTGACGTAAGATGTGCAAAAGGGCGTGGGTTGGTTTTTCAAATATCAATGAAAGTAGATAAGGTTTGGTTCTGATATCAATAAACCCAGACTTCTTTAAAATGAATGATGCAGATAAATTCATCTTTTTGTTCATAAATTCAGATATTATACGTTGCTGTACTAAAAGGTGCCATCTTACGTGGATAATTAGTTGCTTGTAAATAGTTTTGTTCTTGACCTTGGTACCTGAAATAGAAACTGAATTAGAAAGTGTGTTGTCTCTTCATAGGGATTCTAGTGGGATAAAGTTGAGAAAATGGTTTCTCCTTTACTCTTCCTAGTTCCTTATATGTAAGACTGGGTTGAAGTCAGCGGATGTTTGAGGTAGAAAGGTCAACTGCCAGGTTTATCTACAGTGTAAGATGTTTAATGCTCTGTAACAAGGATTTTATTGAAATTGCACCACATAAAGTTATTTTGCAAATGATAAAGACTACATTAATGCTCAATGTTTGACTACATGGTATTGTCATGTGGTAGGCTCCGTCATGCCATTTTCTGTGAGACTGAGTACAATATGATGAAGCAATGTATGTGAATTTGCAATTTCTGAAATTTTGTGATGATTATATTGTAATATGAAATGTTACAGGGTTGATTTCCTTTGAAATAATCTTTGCATGATCACACGCCATAAAATGTACATGTTTTTGTTTTCAATAAATCTTTATAGATAGGTCATATATATGTTGTCTTAATGATTTTAGCTCGACTCTTCAAAGAAAAAGCAGAGCTATTTGACTCTCAAAAGCATCGGCGTAGCTGTTGGTTAAAGTTTGTCTTGAAAATTGCTATCAAAGCTATCGACTTGAACTATAAAATATTTATTTACTATAAAAGTTTACGCAAGGGGAAACATTCGCCATAACTTTGATTTGAATTGTAACAGAATTATGTTTCTTTTTAATTTAGAAATTTGAAAATTTTGATAAAGTCAAATGTTTCAGTTTCCATCTAAGTTTATGACCTAAAACTTGAAATAATAATTAAATTTTATTATCAAAATATACAAGAGGAGAAATAATCCCCAACAACTCTCATTTGAATTTTGACGTTTTATGTTTTTGATAAAGTGAAATATCTCTATTACTGTCAAAGTATTTGCCAGAAAACTGTAAATAATTACTCGCACATTCTCCACCAGGGTAAACCACACCAATAATTAATTTGAATTTTGACAGAGTTAGGTTTATGGCAATTGTCAGTGTTGGTTTTATATATGAATGAGACAGCGAACTTTTAGGTTGCTTTTCTTCTAATGTTTTTGGATTTCTGTCATTACTCTCAATGACTGATTGATTTCTTATGTGCAGTTTATGCATGTATTCTGTTTTTGTTTTTTCAAAACCACATACAAAGTCATAAAATGTGTATGTTCTAGTCTCCTATAAATCTTTATAGATTAGTCATGCATATGTTGTATTAATGTTTCATGTTGATTTTATACATGAATGTGAACTGAATAAAGTAATGAACAAGCTGATGCTCAGTTTCAATATCAAGCTCATTAGAACATACACAACAACGCTCATTATGTGGGGGATTTTTTCTTGCATATCTGCCCTTTTTATATAAATGTGGCCTCTAAAGTGTTAACTAGCTTTTCCTTTGATTTGACCCGGTGACCTAGTTTTTGAACCCACATGACCCAGATTCGAACTTGACCTAAAGATCATCAAGATTAACATTCTGACCAAGTTTCATGAAGATACTGTCATAAATGTCGCCTCTATAGTGTTAACAAGCTTTTCCTTTGATTTGACCTAGTGACCTAGTTTTTTATCCCACCTGACCCAGATTTGAATACGATCTATAGATCATCAAGATTAACATTCTGACCAAGTTTCATTAAGATATGGTCATAAATGTGGCCTCTACAGTGTTAACTAGCTTTTCCTTTGATTTGACCTGGTGACCTAGTTTTTGATCCTACATGACCCAGATTCATATTGGACCTTAAGATCATCAAGATTAAAATCCTGACCATGTTTCATGAAGATACAGTCATAAATGTGGCCTCTAGAGTGTAAACATGCTTTTCCTTTGATCAGACCTGGTGACCTAGTTTTTGACCCCTGATGACCCAATATCAAACTTGAGCAAGATTTTATTGAGGGTAACATTCTGACCAAGTTTCATTAAGATTGGGCCAAAAGTGTGACCTCTAGAGTGTTAGTAAGCTTTTCCTTTGATTTGATCTGGTGACCTAGTTTTTGAACCCAGATGACCCAATATCGTTTTCATCCAAGATTTTATTGAGGGTAACATTCTGATCAAGTTTCATTAAGTTTGGGCCAAAATTATGACCTTTAGAGTGTTAACAAGCTTTTCCTTCGATTTGACTTGGTGACCTAGTTTTTTACCCCAGATGACCCAATATCGAATTCATCCAAGATTTTATTGAGAGTAACATTCTGACCAAGTTTCATTAAGATTGGACCAAAATTGTGACCTCTATAGAGTATTAACAGTCAAATTGTTGACGACGGCGGACGACGATGGATGACCACTAAAGCTCACCTTGTGAGCTAAAAAGGTTGGTGTAGTTTGTTTTACAGGATGTGCACAGGTATGAAAAAGACCTTGAAAACAGTTTGTTTAATGGAAGCACTTGAATCATTGATTTTAAGTATGTTGGTAAAAACCATTATAAACAGCATTGAAAAAAGGAGGTAAAATCATTTGTATACAAGATGCATCACATTGAGTTAGGAGTGAAGATTCAGTATATTACTATGGGAACAAAAGTATTTTTTGGTACAAGTGTACTCCAGTATAAATTTCTGTATGCATTACGCCATCAAAAATTTTAAAAATGGCTGCACCCTTGGTAAACCTGCTCTGAGATTTTTCACAAATGATAATTTATTTAAATAGAAATTAATGTGAGGCAAAGTGAACAGTAGAGAAACACAGGTGTCTTCCAGTAGGTGACTTTGTATTGCTTGGCAATACTTCATTCACTTAATTGTTTTTTTTGCATTTGAGTGTTAGGAATATGTTCCTTGTAAAACTGTACTGTATATACAGTAAAATGCGAATTATTTGTGTTGTTAGAATTGAAATTATAATTCTATTATGCCAAGTGGCCAATCAGACATTATATGAGAAGAACATGTGACTGCCGGATACTGATAAGCCTCAGTATCAATTTGGCTTTCGGACAAAGAACACACCTTGGACTTTAAATGTTAAAACGGAATCGGATAATTAAGCATTTTAATGCTACATATTTGTAAATTTTGCTGGATTTTAAACTCATTATTAATTGTAAACGTTTACCTAATTTAATTAGAGAGTTAAACCGGACATATTGTGTTAAACTCTGGAAATAACGTGACTGGTGAAGATTAGCCTGGATTTTAGAGACTGGAACATTTATTATTTAAAGCTGCTGTTTCTCAAGGAAACATTACAATCTGACTAAAGTACATCTCCTATTACGCTACGCATAGGATCTGAAAACGACCTATTCATTGCCTCGTTCTGACGGCCCTTTCACTAGCCAATCAGAGCCTAGCTTACAACGTCTTGCAAATCCACCTGTAGCATTGGCTTTTGATATTTACAATTCTTATGTCGTAATGTAACAGATAGCCGGTTAGCTCAGTCGGTAGGCCACTTGCTTTGTAAGCGAGGGGTCCCGGGTTCGAGTCCTGTAATAACTGGATATTTTTCTTACTCTTTGACAAACGAACAAGTCGTCTGATTGGATAACATAAAAATAGCAATACTGGAAATCCAAAATATACAGAAGACGAATGTGAATGGGTCGTTCTCAGATCTTCGTTTAGAAGATCAAGTACTTTAGTCAGATTGGGAAACATTATGGCCAGCGAGAGCACACAAGGTGCCATCATATATGAGGGACAGTTTGACCCTGAACAAAACGTTGTTTATATAATAAACAAAGACTACTTTGCACAAGAGCAAAACAATACAAAACTTTCCTTGGTTTGTAATCAGTTAAGCGCAGAGCGCAATTCGGCAGAAGGTGACCAATCATGTGATACAAATACCGCGAAAATAGCTCAGCCAATCACTGTGTAGGAAAACATTCTCTCCGGCGGGGACTACGCTACTCGGGAGATAAACAAACCCAGTCAGCCAATCAAAAAAGGGAACAGTTTCCTCGATGAGATCTCAACAATGAATAGTGTGGGAAAAACGAAAGACCACAGGAAAGATATTTTATCAATGAATCAACACCTCGATTCGCATGAAAAACATAAAACATATGAAGAATTTTGTCGAAATACTGGCATCAATGAATGAAAAGATCAATTCATTGGTAATGAAGAAACAACCCAAGACAGCTGGTTCTACGGGAAACAATGCGCCGCTTTCCGACTCTGAAATTGAGTCGGATGTAAGTGATGAGGAGTTAAATACGGCCGACACCGAAGACTCATTTCCAGTCGGCAATCAGTACGCGGAAGATGAAAAACTTAAAAGTTAAAATCAATAACATTAAAAGTGGATGGTAACGAGGAACTAGGTGCACCCGTTAATGAAACGTTAGCAACAGCGGTGACGAATTCCATTAATGCGAATTATGACATTGAAAAAGGGAAAAAACGCTGTGAGGCAATAAAATACCCCGAAAATTGTCCACTGCTTGCGCCACCAAAAATTACCGAAGAAATGTGGAATGACGACGTTCTTTCCAAACCACTTAGAATGCAAGATTGTGGTTTCCAGACAACTCAACAGTATCCCGGAAAAGCGATGGTGCCATTACTTTGCATGATGGATTCACTTCTGGAGTGCAAAATGGAACAGAGCACAGAGTGGTTCGGCCAAGCTTTTGAATGTATGGAGTTGTTAACATATGCACATAGGGACATAACAAATTTCAGAAGGAAAATGCTAAAGCCTGGACTTAAATCTGATTTCAGCAAATTTTGTCAGCCACAAACACCAATTCAAAAAATTTATTTGGTGACAATCTGTCAGAGAGAGTAAAAAGCATATCTGACATGAAAAAGCTTGGGAAGGACATTGCGAAACCCGACAAAAAAGTAAAAAAGAGGCACAATGAAGGAAACAAGGGAGATTCAAGGAAGGAATTGCATCCTTTCATCGGCCATCATCGTACACATATGGGCCATCACAAGCAAAGCGTCCTTTCAAACAAGCAGGGAAGGATTTTTTATCCAAGCAAGGCCTGTCTCACAGACATGTGAACAGGCCGAGACCTCAAGGACAAGCCCGGAATCAAAAGAATTAGACACTAGTAATGTAATTACGTACTCGTGTTATATGGAAAGTTGTGCAATAAATGGCAATTTTTCAAGGCAGGCAATATTTCTAACAATATTTCAGCCTGGTACAAAATAACATCCGACAAGTGGATTTTGAACAATGTAACACATGGTTGCAAAATCGAATTCGACTGTGAGAATATCCCTGATATTGTGCGTTCACCTCCAAACATCATTTTTTCTAAGAAAGAGGAAGAAATTATTCAAGAGCCCTTACAGAAGCAAGCCTCTGTGGCGTACATGCTGCGTATTTGCTGTGTATATGCTGCGAACACAGTAGTACGCCAGAGGAGTACATTTTACATACACCGCATGCCGCGTACATGCCGCATACTATTTCGAAGAGTACACAGCATGTACGCAGGAGGTCACTAGTACACTTCAAGTACGCAGCACAGACTCTGAAAATTTAAGGAGTACACTGCATGTACGCAGGAGGGACTTGTACAAGAAAATAGTACACTGCATGTACACCGCAGATACTTTGAAATTTGTGCAGTACGCTTCATATATGCGGGAAGAACTTGTACAATTTCTTTTGGCATTTATACTTAGTTTTTTTTATAAGTTAAAGTCTGAAATACACTTCATATACGCATATTTATTTCCCCCCCCCCCCCCAAGTACATTGAAATTTACTTAACTATGGTTTGAGTTAGACTATATATACTGTCAGTCTGCAGAAAATACTATCACCTAGCTTTGGCACAGCTGACGGGCTTCTTCTCAGACTGACAGTATTACTGTCCCATGCACTGAAAGCTATGTGATATATATTCAAATACTGTCAATAATTAGAGGAATGCAGTATTACACTATTATTGACAGATGTTGAGGTCACTATGTGTTTTGACGGACCTGTAAAATGATATTGACCAAGGACGCAGTCCGAGGTTAATATCATTTTTAATATCATTTTTCAGGTCGGCAAAAACACATATTGACCTCAACATAAGTCTATAATTGTTATATTATATGCCCTTCTCAAATGTGACTGCGTACAATTGTTGTTTGGTCGCTTTTGCAGCCATTTTGTTTGTTTACAATGACAGTGACCGTTTTACCTACATGGCGTGAAAATCACAAGAGTCATCACTTTCGCAGGTCAATATCGCTTTTTGCGGACCCGCACATGCACATCTTTCGACCAGTCAGATGAGTGCATTTGAGAAGGGTATATGATATTTATATCATATACTATCATGTATTGAAGGTATATTTTTGACGTAAGAATGCTGATGGAAGATGGAATGAGGGCCATGATGTAATAAATACGGAAAAAACACCATTTGATTTTTTTTCAGTAAAGTAACACCTGTATATGCAATTATAATGAAAAATTGAGCAGTGAGCTGTGTCTTACCCATGCTCCTCAGCATTTACCGCAGATTTGCCATATGCTTTAAGTGCACTTGTTACTCTTAATGTCCAAAGTCGAATTATGGTGCATTTTAGGTCACTATTTAAAACTGTTAATTTTAAACTAAATATGGTATGTTTGAGCATTATGAATTTTGTTTGATTTAGAAAAGGCTTCACATACACAGTAAAACCTAAGAGTACACAGCATGTACGCCACAGGAGTATACAGCATGTATGCAGCAAGAGTACACAGCATGTACACCGCAGGAGTACACAGCATGTACGCCGCAGGGGTAGTACACCGCAGCCTCATTTGCATGTGAAAAGTGTATGTGCCGAGTACATGCTGTGTACTATTTCTCCAGTGTACTTCCCACATACTAGATTTCTCCAGCATACATCCTGTGTACTATGTAGTCCACAGCATGTACACAGCAAGTAGTATGCGGCAGAGCTCATTTGCATGTCAAAAGTGTATTACAAACGTACTATCGGTGTATGTGTGTGTATCCTGCATACTATTTAAAGCCCTTGATTTTAGTACACATCATGTACGCGTCAAATACGCTGTATGTACGCAGCAAGAGTAAGCGGCAGGCCTTTTTCTTCTGTAAGGGTATTGCAAGCAACTATATACCCTCGGTAGCATTCTCAGCAACAAAGTCCTAAACAAGGACATTATCACAAAAACTGAAGTCGGAAAAAAGCTGATTAGCAACTACCTTGCAGAAAATGTTGACAAACTGAATTTGAAACGAAACGTGTGTTTGATTGTTGATAGTCAGTTAAAAACTGAAAAAGACTGTACCTGTGAAAAGGCATGTGAGTGTAAAGGTTACTGTATACCAATCATGTGTATATCTAATGACAAGGGATGTAAAACTGTAACAACAGTGGATGAAATAAAACAAAAGAAAGGTGAAGCTGAAATGGCGGTATGTGACTGGTTGGTACACTTACAGTCAGAAATGACGGATGGAGATACTGCAGTTTGTTATGTAACATCAGCAGATATAGATGCAGTTTACATATTCTTACTAACTATAAGCAAGTACTGGCCAAGAACTGATGACAACAGATTCACGAATGCTGTTTATGTTGTTCTTCAGAAAGCAGGAGGAAAAGTTGACATCTATAATATTACATCAATGCTTACACTGTTCGAAACAGCATATGGAGACATCAACATAGGAGCAAAGCTTGCTTTCACATTGTGCATAGGTGGAAATGACTTTCTCCCAAAGTTTCATGGCATATCGCATGATACAGTTTTGAAATGCGTATTTGAGAATAGGCTTCTACTGAATAACCTATTTCGGTATGAACAAGGCAGATATATATTGAACACTGTGTTATTTATAGAATTGATAAAACACATGTACACCCCGAAACGTTTGAGAAATTCAAGTTTAACATACGATGAAGTTCGAGCAATCACCATTGGTATGGTAGAAGATAGTAGCAAAGTTGGGGGAGTAAAAACAGCTGGCCCAAAGAAGTGGCTTCCACCAAAATCTGTAATTGAAAAACTTTCAACACTGGTTCAACTGCAGATAGAATATTTACAAACTGCTGGAATACATGATGCCAAGATGCCAGATTTTTTAAACAGTGAATGCCTGAAGAAGAATTCCAGCGGAGAAGTTGAATTCGACTTTGGACCAGATGCTCATTTTGCAGGTCTTTGTGAATTGCCAAGACTGCAGAAAAATGAAAGCAAACGTCGTCTTGATGACACACTTCAGAAAGGTGCTCGTAGAAAACGGCCACTTACTTCAACAACGAAGTCAAAACACTGAAATAAAACCAAGTGATAAGCGGAAGTTATTTAAAGGACTGCTTAGTTCCTGATAGTGGAAATTATTTTACGGAGTAACAGATGAACTCATTTTATCAAGTACTTAGTTGCTGACAATGGAAATTATTCTATTGAATACTTAGTTGTTGACAGCGGAGGTTAATTTCGTAAAGTTGCTAACAATTGAAGTTATTTTATGGAGTACTCAGTTGCTGACAGCAGAAGTTAATGTTTACAGTGTATTGTTGCTGACCATGGAAATTATTTAATTAAATACCTAGTTGCTGACAGCGAAAGTTAATTTCATAAAGTGGACAGTTGCTGACAATGGAAGTTATTATATGGAATACTTAGTTGCTGACAGTGAAAGTTAATTTTATAAAATGCATAGTTGCTGACAAAGACATTATTTTATAGAGTATTTAGTTGCAGACAGCGGAAGTCAATATTATAAAGTGAATCGTTGCTGACAAATGACATTATTTTATGGAGTATTTAGTCGCTGACAGCCGAAGTTAATATTATAAAGGGCATAGTTGCTGACAAAGGAAGTTATTTTATTGACAGCGGAAGTTAATTTCATAGAGTGCTTAGATGTTGACACTTGAAAGTAAATTTCACAGAGTATTGCAAAAATAAAGTTTACTGCTTCATAAGCATTATATAGTGGACGCAACTTGACCCCGATGGTTGACCTTTGTATTATAATACACAATGAGGCACAACCTATTATTGAAAAGGAGTATACGTAAAACGCGAGCTGCACGAGAAAAATGAAATATAAATTTGTGTAAATATCAATTAGTGTATTGGAAAGTTTTAACTGATCAAATGTAAGTGTACATACTTTGATACTGCACTGTATACAAACTTATTCCATAAAATTATACACGGCTACCCTAAGCACCCTTGATTTCTATAATGAAATAATCGATATGAATAATCAGCCTAAGGTCAACCATCGCGGTCAAGTTGCGACTACTATACCTCTTACGCAAAATTTGAAGATGTAATATTGTGTTCTGGTTCATCACTTTCTTTTAACTTTTTCTCAGCCTGACATAATGTTTAATGTACTACAATTGATGTTGTTAATTAAACTTGATATGTTACACTTTTTGTATTATGTTATTCTCGAAATGGGGAGGGAGGTATAAATAAAAATTAAAATAAATGATAATTGATTTGACTCTTAAAGATACATTTTTGTGCACTGGACTCTTTTTTTTTTTTTAAAATATTTTTCATTTGGACAGATAATGTCACTAAACATATATAATATCTTTGAAAATGGTCAAAAATGGGAAATAAAATCATGGTGTTTGTACATAAATTTTGAAATTTAGTGGGTTTTTTTCCTTTTCTTTTTTGTTGCTGTTTTTTTTTTTCTTTCTTTTTTTTTGTTAGCAAGGATTTTTTTACCTCAGGCTGACTGTAAATCAAAATCCAATTTTTTTTTTATAATTTATATATCTACAGGCATTTTATAAGAAAACAAGAGTACAAATATATCTTTCATAAATTGTTCAATTCTGAATTGTCTATTATAAACATATGCTCTATATACAGACAATATTCTATACTTCATTAATTTTATCAAGTATTATCAAGTATTATTATATGTTTCATTATATGACGTTTAGTAGATAGTAAATAATAAATTTAAATCTTTTTTTTTCTTGTTTTCATTTTCCAGCAGATTCATTTTAAAATGTTATAACAATCGTTGCCCATTATTTCTTATTTCAAGTTGCAAATGTTTATTATTCTCCCAGAGTAATCTACAGGCAACATCTGGCCTAGCCTAACATCATAAATAACAAACCGTGAAGGAACTAGGGGTCAAGTCCTGATAAAATGAGATATCATGCGGAGGTGCTAACAGGGCTGTACCGTTACCTTCTCCAACAGAAATTTGGAAAATTCTGTCATAAAAGCAGAGACTGTACTAACATTTGTCAAATGCTAAATACAGGTTGCTATGTGTCCATTGTTAATGGTTAAATTGAAGTTTTGACCAGCTATATTTATAATACTATTATTCTTTTCGCTGAAACGAACCTTGTTTTGAAACCAAGGCAGGAATGTTTCAAGGAATCTGTCGATAATTTCAAATGCTTTGACTTAAATCATTCACTTTGAGCAGTTTGTCCAACCACGGAGATGCGATTTGAGCAAATTTATATGATTTTCGCCTAAAATAAAAGCAAGAATATTGCATAAATCGCAACCAAACATGATCCCTGATTGTTCTTGGAAATCTTAAATAAATAGGCTAAAATTCCTTGTACAATAATCTGTTACCAATTTCTTTTGTGGGAAAAATATATGTTTCAACAGAAAAAAATCTTTGTTTGGAAATGATGTCACTTTGCGGGCACATTTTAATTTTATTGTGTTGTTCACAGGGTGCAGTTCTACCATGACACCGTTTTCCTCCTAGAAAGAGCCCACCCACTTAGTAAGTAGACCGTTGGTCTACGGATCGCAGTCATGAATTGAATCTTGGGTGGGGGGTGTGTTCTTTGTGACTATTTGATAAACAACTTTGTGTCTGAAACCATTAGTCCCCCTATTCTGATTCATGCGGGGAAGTTGGCAGTTACTTGCGGAGAACAGGTTTGTACTGGTACAGAATCCAGGAACACTGGTTAGGTTGACTGCCTGCTGTTACATGACTGAAATACTGTTGGAAAATGGTGTTTAACCCAAGGCATATGAAAGGGGTCTTCCTAGAAAGAAGATCATGTGAACCATTCTGTTTCTTAAAGCCTTTGAACTTTCGTAACATTTAACAAAAACATTTGTACGTGTATCTACAACAATGTGTATATTAAGCTTTCTAGATCTATACAATTAAGAAAGATGCTTACCTGAATATAAATGAAGTGTAACCTTTTAATACTTTTAATATTCCAGATGTCTGCTATTGAAGATTCATTCTCCAATGAGAAGCTAGGGCCTTATACTAAGCCAATAAGGGTGAAGATCATTGTACGTGATGAAAAAATAGTAACTTACACAAGTGGCACAGAGGAAAGGAAGTGTCTGACAGTTGTCTTTTGTGATGGAGTGGCTTATGCCAGTGGGTTATGTTACAGACCTAAAGACTTTGCCAAGTTACAGCTAGGAAACTCGGTAGTTCTCTGAGATGTGATAAGAAAAATGGAAGAAGGGCGCAGGACCATTGTATGGACAAGAACAATGAAGGTCTCCCTGACCTCCCCAGCAATGGCAGAGGAAGGCCGG
This sequence comes from Mercenaria mercenaria, assembly GCF_021730395.1. NCBI lineage: Eukaryota > Metazoa > Mollusca > Bivalvia > Venerida > Veneridae > Mercenaria > Mercenaria mercenaria. The sequence continues at coordinate 71,271,441 of NC_069362.1, forward strand.
GGCTTTCTGCATCTTCCTGATGCAGAATACGTAAATCTGAAAACAGCTTTGACATCTCCATTGAAGAAGAGGGTATCATTGAAGGGAAAGATAGTGCAGGTAATTTTCTATTTCAAATATTTCATGAAAAAAAAAGAGGATGGTGGAAAATAAATAAGCTTGTTATAACCAATTCTGACCAGAATTTTTGTAAAGCATGACATATTTTGTTAACATCAGTTCAGGGCTAATATTTAGTCTACCAAATGTGTAAAAATGCCAGCAGGAAATGAAAATAATTTTTCCACACACTTGTATTTTAAAAATGAAAATACATGATGGTAGTTTTTCAAAACTACGGGTTTAAAGATATTGATACATTGCAATTCACCGTATCACTATACTTTAGTCTGGCGGTATGCATATTTATCATAAACCTGTTTCACAGTACAGAAATGATCCAGTGAAACGTAAAAACATACATTTTTTTTTGCACAGAACATGACTATAGGCTGATATACTGAATTTAATCGTATTGCAATACTGCGACTTGCAAAATTACAATATTTTGATTTTAAAGTTATTTACTATGTTACCCTGACTTCCATGGTTATGTCTTGAGTAATAGTCAAGAGTAATAATGTTAAACGTGATTTAAATCATAAGGAAAGTCATTGCTTTTTCAGTGGCTGGACGGTTTCACTGGTTAGTTGTGTATAGTAACGCCAATATAAAATACAGTATTTAATATAAATCACTTTTATATGTTCCTTACAGGAAGATGTTGAGGTTGTTAAGGCAATACGGGGTGTTGATACTGCAAGGAAGACAATTTTTTGATACTTTCTTCCATTCCTTTGTAAGGAGGGCAAATATTTAAAGAAAACAGCAAGCAAGTGTTTTAAACAGATGCTATGTTTAAGTAGGTGTCTTCTTTTTTCGCTATTATCTACGCTTTTATCAGCAAGGTCCCTTAAAAAACTATTTTGTGCCGCTCTAGTAGAGATAATTCCTTATCAGACAGATCAAATATTCTACTTAAAATATTTAGTGATATTTCAGAAAAAGTAGCTAATTGCTCCGAAGTTGCGGCTTTGATTATCCTACTCCTTATTACACAGTTATCCGAACTGCTAAGGTATCTTATTAATAAGAGATGTAAAATGTTTCCAGAGTTTCTCCATGCTTACACTGACACTCAGCTATTGTCAACCAATTTCATATACAAATAGGTAACTCCCCAATTAATACCCTGGAGCGTAGTCTAAATTGTTTATTTTTTGACACCGGGCTATTGTCAATTAAAAGTGGATCGCCGAGTTTGCCGTTGCCATTTTCAGCAACCATATCATTTACCTTAACAAAATTCTTTGCACTGTTTTTATGACAAAATAACTGACTTCCGAGAACTGCTAATTGTAGTCTATTTCGCAGTGTAAACAGTAATATGTAATGGAGATTTGTTGCGATTGTTTTTGAATAACGACAACATGTAAATATATTGTGTGATGTAAATATACAAGATATACACATATGATGTGATAGCATAATTGTTAAGTCACATAAAGACTTACTAGACGTACCGCACCCCTTTGAGAAAATGAAAAAAAAAAATGGAAAAAAAACTGCGTAATATATTCGGGTTTTTATAGTACTGTTGAAAAACGGTTTTAAACCAAAAAGAAACTGTGACCACATCTAAACCCAAAAGAAACTGTGACCACATATTAACCTTTGTACACATTACAAATGAACTGTTCATTTTTTTTCATTTACATGCACAACAGCTACTAAAGTGACAGGATGGATGAACTTAGAAATTCCAAAAGAGATCCTTGAAAATGCTGATGTTCCACAAGATACTGGATCTCCATTGCGAAGACTTAACCCTTAGCCTGCTAAATTTCTATAATGGACTGGTCCATCATTAAATTTGGGCAATACCATTTATCATTCGAAGGGGTGTTCACTGAAAATTTACTGACTGAATAGCGAACAGTGCAGACCATGATCAGACTGCACGGATGTGCAGGCTGATCTTGGTCTGCACTGGTCGCAAAGGCAGGATCACTTGCCGGCAGCAGGCTAAAGGTTAATGAAGCTGTCATATCACAACCTCCTTCAACTGTTGTTGGCAAAGTTGCCCAGGTAATTGTATCACAGTCATATTATATTAATGATAAAAGTACATCATTATAGATAGTCTTTCAAAATAATCATCAAACTAACAAAAAGAAGTTTTTCCTGGCATCTCTCATATATGTCCCTTGCCCCACAAGCAAATGTTACTGAATTTGAGTTTTTGCTTGCTCGCGCTGTACTTCTGCCATTCAAGTAAAGCTCTGATATAGTAAAATCGTTTTCGCTAGTGTGACTAGCCTATTCCAGTTATAGATGTCGACAATAAGATGTGGGATAAATCTGAAAGTTTTAGTACTTGATAGTTAATACTTATTTTATAATAGTATTAGTTAAAAGGTAATCACTACTTAATCAGCTGAAACAGTCTTGTAAGTCTTTTTACATACCTTACTTAAAACAAGAGGACCATCATGGTCCTGAATCGCTCACCTCTTCCCACATGACCCAGTTTTGAGTATGACATCGTTTTTTCTATTATTTGACATAGTGACCTAGTTTTTGAGCTCATGTGACCCAGTTTTGAACTTGACCTAGATATCATCAAGATAAAAATTCTGACCAATTTTCATGAAGATCCATTGAAAAATATGGTCTCTAGAAAGGTCACAAGGTTTTTCTATTATTTGACCTATTGACCTAGTTTTTTAAGGCACGTGACCCAGTTTCAAACTTGACCTAGATATCATCAAGGTGAACGTTCTGACCAATTTCCATGAAGATCTTGTGAAATATATGGCCTCTAGAAAGGTCGCAAGGTTTTTCTATTTTTAGACCTACTGACCTAGTTTTTGACCGCACGTGACCCAGTTTTGAACTTGACCTAGATATCATCAAGATGAACATTCAGACCAACTTTCATACATATCCCAGGAAAAATATGGCCTTTAGAGAGGTCACAAGGTTTTTATTATTTGACCTACTGACCTAGTTTTTGAAGGCACGTGACCTAGTTTCGAACTTGACCTAGATATCATCAAGGTGAACGTTCTGACCAACTTTCATGAAGATCTTGTGAAATATATGGCCTCTAGAGAGGTCACAGAGTTTTTCTATTATTTGACCTACTGACCTAGTTTTTGAAGGCACGTGACCCACTTTCGAACTTGACCTAGATATTATCAAGGTGAACATTCTGACCAATTTTCATGAAGATCTCATGAAATATATGGCCTTTAGAGAGGTCACAAGGTTTTTCTATTTTTAGACCTACTGACCTAGTTTTTGACCACACGTGACCCAGTTTCGAACTTGACCTAGATATCATCAAGATGAACATTCTGACCAACTTTCATGAAGATCCCATGAAAAATGTGACCTATAGAGAGGTCACAACGTTTTTCTATTATTTGACCTACTGACCTAGTTTTTGATGGCACGTGACCCAGTTTCGAACTTGACCTAGATATCATCAAGATGAACATTCTGACCAATTTTCATGAAGATGTCATGTAATATATGGCCTCTAGAGAGGTCACAAGGTTTTTCTATTTTTAGACCTACTGACCTAGTTTTTGATGGCACGTGACCCAGTTTCGAACTTGATCTAGATATCATCAAGATGAACATTCAGACCAACTTTCATACAGATCCCATGAAAAATATGGCCTTTAGAGAGGTCACAAGGTTTTTCTATTATTTGACCTACTGACCTAGTTTTTGACGGCACGTGACCCACTTTCGAACTTGACCTAGATATCATCAAGGTAAACGTTCTGACCAATTTTCATGAAGATGTCGTGAAATATATGGCCTCTAGAGAGGTCACAAGGTTTTTCTATTTTTAGACCTACTGACCTAGTTTTTGATGGCACGTGACCCAGTTTCGAACTTGACCTAGATATCATCAAGATGAACATTCTGACCAACTTTCATAAAGATCCCATGAAAAATGTGACCTCTAGAGTGGTCACAAGGTTTTTCTATTTTTAGACCTACTGACCTAGTTTTTGACCACACGTGACCCAGTTTCGAACTTGACCTAGATATCATCAAGATGAACATTCTGACCAACTTTCATGAAGATCTCATGAAAAATGTGACCTATAGAGTGGTCACAAGGTTTTTCTATTTTTAGACCTACTGACCTAGTTTTTGACCACACGTGACCCAGTTTCGAACTTGACCTAGATATCATCAAGATGAACATTCTGACCAATTTTCATAAAGATCCCATGAAAAATGTGACCTCTAGAATGGTCACAAGCAAAAGTTTACGGACGCACGCACGACGGACACTGTGCGATCACAAAAGCTCACCTTGTCACTTTGTGACAGGTGAGCTAAAAACAACAAAAAAAACCTTCACTAAATGCGTTCACATGATATTCTTTAACATACTGATTTGGCATACATGTAACTACCTTGTTCAACTGACTTAACATAAAAATTAGTGCTAATAAGGTTTTATCTTTATTTAATACTGATGCACCCAATAATTTTTTTTAAAGGTTTCCTTTCATTAGTATTGTGCTCACTGCTACAAGTAGACACCATCGTTTATATGACTGAAAAATTGTTGAAAAAGACATTAAACTTTAACACACACACTCTTCATTAGTAGTTCTTACATGTACATGGAAACATGTTATTGCAGACATCTCCTCTCAAATATCTTAAAAATGGAGAGCTTCCCACCAAGTTCGTAAGGCTGTTGGATAAAGAGAAAGGTCCAGCAACAAAAGTTGCTTTGTTCGGCAAGGATGCAGAGGACACATACTCGGAGGGTGATGTTTTGCGCATTATGCAAACATATCCATACCGTAAAGTTTTCTTGTTATCTTGTGTTCAGTTCTTCTTAATACACAATAGTAAGTTCTATTTGAAACGGTCTTTTATATTAGTCTAACCCTTAAGACAGTGTACTATGCTCTGACAACATACTTTCCGAAATCATATTATTTTTGACTTTGCAGCCTCATTCTGCTTCAGGATAATATTTGCTAATTAAAACTGTTTCCATGAAAACAAACATTTCTAGTATGATCATAAATTACTCCAATCCATAATTAAAATATTGCCATTTAAAATTACTATAACATCATATAAATTCATAGGCTTTAAATTTCGTACTTTACTCAAAAAAAAAGGCAAAATAGCTATTTGCCAACCAAAAATCCTACACAAACATGAACCAATGTTCAGCTCAAACAATTCATATTATTTATTTCCTTAGTCTGCTATAGTGCTTTGTCACATGCACTTTCTTTCTTTTAGTTCTTGCCACAAGAACACTTAGATGTTGATGTATCAAGTATACCAAAATCTACTTTGATTTTGCTGAAGATAATACTGTTGCTGAAGATTTCGAAATACTTGGTGTGGAATCGGTGTACACATACCAGTGTTGTCAAAAGCCAGGTATGTAAATTTATTTAAATTATTCTGCTAGCAAAACAAGTTCAGTGTTGTTGCATAAAATCTCCAATATTAGGTGGAAAAAGGTATTTAGACATACAAGAGCTGACATTTAATTATTAGAATGTATGAGGTTATTACCACTGATAGCTCTTGAATCACAATTTAACATATAGGTTTTGTGATTCAGTTCATCTCTTTTTTTAAAGGCCAAGGTCACAGGGCTCTAAACATGAAAATTTTCCATCGGTGAGAACCATTGAACCCATACTTACTGTGGAAGCCTTATGATTGGACATTAAGAACATATTTCTGTTGATTTTTAGGTTGTTATTTAGGTCTTCCAGGGTAAGGAATAGTGATGCTAGTACAAAAAATGCAACATTTCAGCTTAGGACCCTGAATCCCGGTATGGACATTGGCCCTGACAAGTACATTATCCATAGGTTTAACAACTTTTTACCGATGATATTTAATGTGTATGCATATGTGATCTGTATCAAAATTTGATCTTATCATCAAGAGCAATGGTATTCAGGTGATCGATATAGGGCCATCATGGCCCTCTTGTTAAAGCTTTAAGTAAGAAATTTATTCCTGCAAACAGATTTACTTTGTTGAGCAATATAGGACCATTATGGCCTTCTTGTTCTGTCTCAGTCATATCTTTTTACCACATTTGTGTCATAATTCTGACTTAAATTCAAACAAACTATTCTAACATATTTTGTGCAGATTACTGTAGCATTCTTGGGCACACTTCGGAACATTTGTCACTATTAGTGACAGCTCTTGTTTAATTGGTATTTACCAACACTAAATGTACCTTAATCAGTTCATTTATTTAGAACATTTTCAACAAATAATATATATTCTAGCCTCTAAATGCAGATCAAACATTTTTCTTATTGAAACAATATTTAATACAAACTCCACAGCTTTAACCTATTAACAACAGAACTGTTTTACACAACAAACCCCGTCAAGCTACTTTCCTTCCACTTACTATAAACACAAATTGATATCTAATGTCCTATTTTCTTTTCTAGCTTGCAGAAATAAAAAAATCAAAGATGGGATGTGTCCAACGTGCAAAGAAGAACCAAGTGAAACAAAATTCTATGCATCGGCTACTATTATTATAAAACGCACAAACAACAATTACTCGCAAATGAGAATCTTTCTAGACAATATGAGGAAATTGTTCTGCGTTCCAGAAAACTTTGGTGAAAGTTCTGGCACACTGGGTGAAAACCTCAAAGCACAGTTACCAGTAACAGCCAGGAGACTTGTCATAACTAAAGGATTAGAAATTCTAACAGTGAAAAGAAATCTTACTTCATAAGAAAACTTTTGTGCCATGATAGAATGTTGGCATACATAAATCGATATGTCCATCCTTGCATGTGTCCAGTAAATTCTTGTCCAGGCTGTTTTTAGCTCACCTGAGCACAAAGTGCTCAAGGTGAGCTTTTGTGATTGCCCTGTGTCCCTTGTCTGAAGTCGTCTGTCCCTCGACAACAATTTGACTTTTAACACTCTAGAGGTCACAATTTTAGTGCAGTCTTAATGAAACTGCTCAGAATGTTGCCCTCAATAAAATCTTTGATGATTTCGATATTGGGTCATCTGTGGTCATAAACTAGGTCACCTGGTCAAATCAAAGGTAAAGCTGGTTAACACTCTAAAAGGTCACAATTTTGGCCCAATCTTAATATTAAGAAACTTTGTCAGAATGTTACCCTCAATAAAATCTTGGACCAGTTCGATATTGGGTTATCTGGGGTCAAAAACTAGGTCACAAGGTCAAGTCAAAGAAAAAGCTTGTTAACACTCTAGAGGTCACATTTTTGGTCCAATCTTAATGAAACTAGGTCAGAATGTTACCCGCAATAAAATCTTGGATGAGTTAAATACTGGGTCATCTGGGGTCAAAAACTAGGTCACCAAGTTAAATCTAAGGAAAAGCTTGTTAACACTGTAGAGGCCACATTTATGACTGTATCTTAATGAAACTTTGCCAGAATGTTAATCTGGATGATTTCAAGCTCCATATTGAATATCGGTCGTGTAGGATAAAAAACTAGGTCACCAGATCAAATCAAAAGAAAAGCTAGTTAACACTGTAGAGGCCACATTTATAACCATATGTTAATGAAACTTGGAAGATCTGAATGTTAATCTTGATGATCTATAGGTTAAGTCCTTTTCATTAAATGTTATTTCAGGCTGTATCCCATTAAGACAAATGTACCAGTGGGGTGGGGGATGCACACCCTGTGTCCTACAGACACATTCTAGTTTTATTTAAGATTTTTTTTTTATTTTACATAGAACAAGATATATTTCTTATTATCACAGCATTTATCTTCAAACTTGCATTCACTTTTGCATGACCCATATTTTTCTTGTCCCTAAATATTCACCTTATAAAGATGTTCAGAAATTATTCTCTAGCTGCCATGGTCACATTTGCTGGAGGTTGTTTGGGGTCAGAATTGAGATTTGCAGGGTTTCATGTCAAATTGAACCCAGTGAAGAAATTCAATGTAACTTGTCACAATTCTTCACCTAATTAAGAGACAACACGCAGATCCGTACTTGCAAAAGGTCATGTTCTGACACACAGAGTTCAGATATGTCTGCATATTAAATTTATTTTTTACTTTAAATCTTGCAAATCCCTTGTCAGATTTTTATAGAAATCTGCACAGATACACCAACAATCTACATAGTTCAGCGACAAACTTTTTACTTTTAGAGCCCTCCATTTTTGAATTGTCAGATATTAACATATTTGTTTACAGATATGGTGTTTCAGACCCCGAATATTTGTTCAGGTTTGATTATCTGGTTTACTAACTTTTGATGGACATTTATCATGTCCGCTGTCCAACGTAATGTTAATTTATAGTGTTCTGGTTCCTGCCAACGCTTTAGGGTCACAAGAGATGAGTGTCACCCATATATAGAAAATGAAATTTTGAATTTATCTGCTTAGAGGGCGCTTTCTGCATTTTGGTTGGTCAAACTGTCCCTAGAAAATAACTATATGCAAATGCAAAATTTGCCGCCTTGCCAGAGCGCAGTTGATTTTTAGAATTTGTCGAGTAAGGCACGAGTTCTATATGTTTCAATTCACTACGTTTTGGGCACAGATAGCATTGTTCAGTAAGTTAATTTTTTGTTTTTACTGCCTTGTTCGGAGGAATTATTTTGTTCAAATAATTTATTTTGAAACAATTACACATTTTATTGTTAAGGTAGATGATTTTGTATTTTTATTAAGTAATGGCTTTGTTCACATAACTAGTGCAGGATTCCCGCAATTTCTTTGTTAAAGATGTACAATGTATTATGTTTTCTTTATGTTAATACTTGTATGTTCGTATGCGGTTTTATGCGTATTCTTTTATGTATTATGGTTACTGATAGTTTGAATGTTTTGACTTTCAGATAACCGCTACGCTACACTATTGTATGTTCTACGTAAGGAATAAAAGTGATTGAAGTAGTGCGTGTATTGCATCTTTTTCTTGTTGCCCAAAATACTCGGGGTGAAGCTGCCCACTACAGTTATGAAGTAGTGCTATAGTACATATTAACGATTGCAACTAAGTTAGTAAAGAGTTGACAGATCCACAATATGGTTATAATCAATATATTGTTTTTATAGTTGAACAATCTTGACCCGTCACTCTTGACGTTCATTATACAATATTTATTGGATAATAATATTGTACAATTATGTGACACATGTTAAACTGACAGTTTAAATTTTAGTTACGTTAAATGTAAAGAAATCGGCTCTATATACAAGAGTGTGGCGCCATCTCCAGATTATATACTTTTATGTGTCAGAGCAATGGACCACTTCCAATGAATATTAAAATACAAAGGTCAAAGTGACTGGTCAAGTTTGTTCAACTACATGTATTAATTCCTATTGCCTATTGCCATGCCATCATGACCTAATCTTAGTTTAAAATACTGGGTTCACAGATCATATAAACATGTGATTAAGAGATCAGTAACGGAAAAGTCGGTGTTATTGTTATCCTTATTCTCAGCATATGAAATGATACAGCTTGGTGTGGATGACACTGTTGTGGTGGACTTTGAAGCCCAAGCAGTCAGGGAGGAACCAGAGGGACACTGTCTACAAGGCCTAGATGCTGAAGAACATTCAGCTTCAGATTTTGAAAAAGAAGCTGGATTTTTTTATTTCCTTGGTGACTCTGTAAATGATCCTATATATCCAGGTCATTCCTTGACTGTATTTAGTAGTGTGATGCTAATCTAGATATTTACATTGACACACTCAATTACAGCAAGTCAGCTATCAGACCTACTTGTGTTAATTAATGCTCATTGTCTCGTCAGTGCACCATTGCTTGAAAGTGTGCAAAAATTCAAGAATTTCTTTGCTAGCTTAAAATCACCATTAACCAAACACTATTATTGTGTATATTGCCTTCAAAGTGTGGAATATCATTTGAAAAGATGTCCTAATGCATTTTGTGATAGAGACCTGACAAAGGAAGATGCCAGGACTTACTACCATATTTTGGTGCGTATAGGTCGCAGTTTTTCTACCCATTTTGCTGCCTGAAAAAGTTGCTGCGACCTATATGACAGAACATTGCCAGCAGAATTTTTTTCGGGCCAATTTTCTGACCGTAGCTCTCGCAAAACTACTTGCATCTGTTACAAACGAACAAAATGCATAAAAAATATCAATATCAGCGGCTTTTCAACAAATAGCGGTTATTTTCAACAAGAGGGCCATGATGGCCCTATATCGCTCACCTGTTATCATTGCACTTGAGGACAAGCAGGTCCTCAGAAACAAAGAGATCACAGAGTGATCTTGGCGCCCACCATTGAGCCATTTTTAAATGTTCCAAATTTCAAGACTAGCTCAAAGTCAAAATCAAGGTAAAATTTTATTTCTGTACACAACACTTTGCATGTGGTCCAAATTTGGAGGCTGTAGCTTGAGAAATGTGAAAGTAGGTCACTAGATCAATTTCAAGGTCAAAGTTCATTTCGGTATACAAAACTATGCATGTGCTTCAAATTTGGAGGCTGTAGCTTGAGAAATGTGAAAATAGGTCACTAGGTCAAAAGCAATGTCAAATTTCAATTCAGAACACAAAAATATGCTTGTGGTCCAAATTTGAAGCCTGTAGCTTGAGAAATGTAAAAGTAGGTCACTAGGTCAATCTCAAGATCAAAGTTCATTTCGGTACACAAAACTACGCATGTGGTCCGAATTTGAAGGCTGTAGCTTGAGAAATGTGAAAATAGGTCACTAGGTCAAAATCAAGGTCAAATTTCATTTCAGAACAAAAAACTATGCATGTGGTCCAAATTTGAAGCCTGTAGGCACCTTCAAAAATGTGAAAGTAGGTCACTAGGTCAATGTCAAGGTCAAAGTTCTTTTCAGTGCACATAACTATGCATGTGGTCCAAATCTGAAGGCTTAGCTACAGAAATGTGAAAGTGGGTCACAAGGTCAAAATCAAGGTCAAATTTCATTTCAGAACACAAAACTATGCATGTGGTCAAAATTTGAAGCCTGTATCTTCAAGAATGTGTAAGTAGGTCACTAGGTCAATGTCAAGGTCAAAGTTTTTTTTGGTGCACAAAATTATGCATGTGGTCCAAATTCGAAGGCTGTAGCTACAGAAATGTGAAAGTAGGTCACTAGGTCAAAATCAAGGTTAAATTTCATTTCAGAACACAAAACTATGCATGTATCTTCAAAAACGTGGGAGTAGGTCACTAGGTCAATGTCAAGGTCAAAGTTTTTTTCGGTGCAAAAAACCATGCATGTGGTCCAAATTTGAAGGCTGTAGCTACAGAAATGTGAAAGTAGGTCACTAGGTCAAAATCAAGGTCAAATTTCATTTCAGAACACAAAACTATGCATGTGGTCCAAATTTGAAGCCTGTATCTTCAAAAATGTGGAAGTAGGTCACTAGGTCAATGTCAAGGTCAAAGTTTTTTTCGGTGCAAAAAACCATGCATGTGGTCCAAATTTAAAGGCTGTAGCTACAGAAATGTGAAGGTAGGTCACTAGGTCAAAATCAAGGTCAACTCATGTCAAGGTTCATCTTGCCACTCAAAACTATACATGTGGTCAAAATTTGAATGTTGCAGGTTATTGACAAGAAGATCTTAAAAGCTTTTCCCTATATAAGTCTATATGAAACATGTGACCTCCGGGGCGGGGCCATATTTGACCCTAGGGGGATAATTTGAACAAACATGGTAGAGAACCATTAGATGATGCTACATTACAAATATCAAAGCCCTAGGCTTTGTGGTTTGGACAAGAAGATTTTCAAAGTTTTTCCCTATATGAGTCTATGTAAACCATGTGACCCCCAGGGCGGGCCCATAATTGATCCTAGGGGAATAATTTGAACAATCTTAGTAGAAGACCACTAGATGATGTCACATACAAAATATCAAAGCCCTAGGCCCTGTGGTTTTGGACAAGAGGTTTTCAAAGTTTTTCCCTATATAAGTCTATATAAACCATGTGACCCCCGGGGTGGGGCCATATTTGACCCCAGGGAAATAATTTGAATCATCTTGGTAGAGGACCACTAGATGATGCTACATACTAAATATCAAAGCCCTAGGCTCTGTGGTTTTGGACAAGAAGATTTTCAAATTTTTCCCTATATAAATCTATGTAAATTATAAAAATAAACAAAGGGCCATAACTCACTCAAAAATTGTTGAACCAGTCTGATTTTCAAGGGGACACAACTAGGGTACCAATACATCATTCTGAAAAAGTTTGGTCAAAATCCCCCCAGTAGTTTCTGAGGAGATGCGATAACGAGAAATTGTTAACGGACGGATGGACGGATGGAATGACGACGGACCACGGACGCAGAGTGATTTGAATAGCCCACCATCTGATGATGGTGGGCTAAAAATATCTAAGTCCAAAGGAAAGGAGCAACGAAGGGAAGAAATTAAACTAAAAAGAAAAAAAAAAATTCTTACAAGGTACAGATATGTCAAAATACACCTAATAATTGGAGGTACCATCCATGTTGTACCACAGAAAAGTGGTCTCGGTTTTTCCCTACGGCCAATAATAAGAAAGTTACTAAAGACAAGCTATTTATAGTAACATAAAAGGAAAGTAATTAAAAAAAATGACTGTAAGTTAACAAAAGAAGGATATGCCAAATAAATCTGTTGACATAAATGAAATTTCAGATCAGTATCTTCATTAGTTATGGAGATATACCCATTTTAATTTGAAATAAAGGGAGGTAATTTGACATAAAATCAGTCCATAGTTATCTACCCTCATTGGCTCAGTCCAACTAATGACAATAATGAAATTTCAAATAAGTCCTACAAGTACTTACTGATATAAATCCATTTTGATTACAATCAGGGGAGGTAATCAGATATAAAATAACTCTGGAACCTACGAATGGATCTGATTTGTCATGGAATCCAAGATTTATTGTTGTTGAAGATATTTTGGAAGTTTGTATCAAATAAAACCATAAATGAAGTCCCTATATGGCTGCAAAAGTCAAAATAGCCAATTTTCGACCTTTAAGGGGCCATAACTCAGGAACGCATGACGGAATCTGGCCAGTTCAAGAAAGGAATCAAGATCTTGTGGTGATACAAGTTTTGTGCAAGTTTGGTTAAAATCAAATCATAAATGAAGCTGCTATTATGCAGACAAGGTCAAAATAGCTAATTTTGGCACTTTCAGGGGCCATAACTCTAGAATCCATTATGGGATCTGGCCGGTTCAAGAAAGGAACCGAGATCTTATGGTGACACAAGTTTTGTGCAAGTCTGATTAAATTCAAATAAATGAAGCTGCTATTGTGCAGACAAGGTCGAAATAGCTAATTCTGGCCCTTTCAGGGGCCATCACTCTGGAACCCATAATGGAATCTGGCCAGTTCAAGAAAGGAACCAAGATAATATGGTGATACAAGTTGTGTGCAAGTTTGGTTAAAATAAAATCATAAATGAAGCTGCTATTGTGCAGACAAGGTCAAAATAGCTAATTCTGGCCCTTTCAGGGGCCGTAACTCTGGAACCCATACAGGAATCTGACCAGTTCAAGAAAAGAACCAAGATCTTATGGTGATACAAGTTGTGTACCAGTTTGGTAAAAATCAAATTATAAATAAAGCTGCTATTGTGCAGACAAGGTCAAAATAGCAAATTTTGGCCCTTTCAGGGGCCATAACTCTGGAACCTGTAATGGGATCTGGCCAGTCCAAGAAAGGAACCGAGATCTTATGGTGATACAAGTTGTGTGCAAGTTTGGTTAAAATAAAATCATAAATGAAACCACTATCGTGCAGACAAGAAATTGTTGTCGCACGGACGCACGGGACGGACTGACTGACGACGGACAAGGGTGATCACAAAAGCTCACCTTGTCACTATGTGACTGGTGAGCTAACAAAATATATCTTAAATAACCCATACAGGCTATTAAAATTATGAATGACTTTAATTTAATGATGTTTTTGCAGTTTGAATTACTTTTGTTTCTACTTTCGTTTTACTGGACACCATTGACAGGTACATGTACTCCTGGTTGGATAAAATCTGGACAGATCTGTCCTCCATTCCAAACATTGTTTATACTAATTCTTAACGGAATAAAAACTTGAAAGATAATTTTTTTTTTACTTTAAATTTTTAAATGAAAGAAAAAAACTCCAAAAAGAGATATTTTGTTAACCCTTACAGAAGCAAGCCTCTGTGGCGTACATGCTGCGTATTTGCTGTGTATATGCCGCGAACACAGTAGTACGCCAGAGGAGTACATTTTACATACACCGCATGCTGCGTACATGCCGCGTACTATTTCGACGAGTACACAGCATGTACGCAGGAGGTCACTAGTACACTTCAAGTACGCAGCAAAGACTCTGAAAATTTAAGGAGTACACTGCATGTACGCAGGAGGGACTTGTACAAGAAAACAGTACACTGCATGTACACCGCAGATACTTTGAAATTTGTGCAGTACACTTCATATACGCGGGAAAGACTTGTACAATTTCTTTTGGCATTTATACTTAGTCTTTTTTTATAAGTTAAAGTCTGAAGTAAACTCATATACGCGGGAGGGACTTGTTAATTTTCTTTTGGTGTTTATACTTTGAATTTTTTTAGGTAAAAGTCTGAAGTACACTTCATGCAGGAAGGATTTGTACATTTTTTTTTTTCTTGGAAGCAAGAACTTGATTTCCGAGAAACTTTAATCTTAATAGCATAGAGTAGTTCAGATTACCGGTATTCTGAACAATGAAAATTTGCCAAACTATTTGCAATGTTCATTTGTGAAGCTTACATCTTGGTGATTTCTGAGCTGCACCTTGCATGCAGTGTTAAAATATACTCTTTTTCATTTTGAATTAATCCTGGAGTTTTCTAACTTGGATAATTGAAAAGCCTTATTTGAACTTCGTTGCATTACATTTTGTAATACATGAAATAATTACCAAGATAATGCCTCAACAGCGCCCGAATGAGAAGAATTAATAGCTCTCACTGTTATTTGAATACTCTTAAGCAAAACATCATGTTTTATAAAGGCTTTAATGCTCATTATGTTAACTCATTAAGGCCTCACCAAATTAAAAAGTTGTTCATCGGATTTGCCGCTCGTATATTTTCATAACGTTTTTGGCTAATTGCGCTGACGCCCCATTGGAAAAAATCAATCCAAAATTTTTTGGTGTGCTACTTTTTACGGACGTAAAAGTGTATAAATGCTTATATAATTCCAGTCCTAGATTGTTCTCAGATGGATTTTAATCAAAATAAATACATACTACGCACACATCATCTATAATAAATCACAACACTTATATTTAGTTGCATTAAAGTTGTTTCCCCTTGATGCAGTTACGCCATTTTCTTCAAATGTTTACCAAATTACATGCTACAAAAATTGATTTATTTCATTGAAAAGTGGATGAAGAAAAGCATTCTAATTTATTTGATAACATCAATCTACATTATTTTGGTAAGGGTAAATACTTATTGATGTATGTCACTTATTTTTTTTCTGTTTTTATTCTGTCCAAATGATCTGCATTTGCATACGAAAGTTGGTGGGGTAAGGAATTTACATTATCGTAGCAGTTTCGCCACAAGAGTACACAGCATGTATGCAGCAGGAGTACACAGCATGTACGCCGCAGGACTCTGGCCAGGAGTACACCACATGTACGCCGCAGGAGTACACAGCATGTACGCCGCAGGGGTAGTACACCGCAGGCTCATTTGCATGTGAAAAGTGTATGTGCCGCGTACATGCTGTGTACTATTTCTCGCATACTAAATTCCTCCAGCGTACATCCTGTGTACTATGAAGTCCACAGCATGTACGCAGCAAGTAGTACGCGGCAGAGCTCATTTGCATGTCAAAAGTGTACTACAAACGTACTATTGGTGTATGTGCGGTGTATATCCTGCGTACTATTTAAAGCCCTTGATTTTAGTACACATCATGTACGCATCATATACGCTGTATGTACACAGCAAGAGTACGCAGCAGGCCTTTTTTTTCTGTAAGGGAATCTTTTTACTCAGAATCAAAAGAACGCGGTTAATTACATGACGCGGAAAGGTGTTATAATTGCTGTGCAAATTATTCACACTTTAACTTGCATGATTGCAGAATGTAAACACAAACCGACTGCTGCAAATTAGTGTCAAAAAGCCGCTTTTCTTTGATTTGAGATGCAGTCTGATACCGATACTACCGTAGGTACAAAACGGTTGGGATCGAAAATAACACTGTGCAATTTCCACCAATCGGGTTCTGATAATAATTCAGTCCGCGGCATCAATATGGCCGCCGCCATAACATTTTTGCCGGGAAATATTGCTGGGGAAAAAGTCCAAAATTTAACTGCAACTAATACGCTAGAACTTTTATTTTCCGACCATTTCCAGGGCAAAAATTAGATGCGTACTATACATTACCGCGACCTATATGCACCAAAATACGGTATATAGAATTTCCTGTAGAAGAACAGTTGAAAAATCTTTATCAATGAGAAGACTTCCGAAACAATTTGAAATCACGTTTTTTGCGGAAGAAAAAAAACCTTGATGCCATAAAAGACATATATGATGGTTTAATACACCAACAATTGTCAGCAGAAGGTCAGCCTTTATCATATCATTTAAACATTTCTTTTACTTGGAATATAGATGGTATACTTGTTTTCAAAAGTTCGATCAATGAACAACCATACAATGAAAGAAAAAAGAAATCAAATATGATATTCTATGGATTGTGGTTTGGAGATCTCAAGCCAAGTATAAATCTTTTCTGCAGACCACTACTTCAATGTTTGAAAAAAATGGAACAAGATGGATTAAATTTAGAAATAGATGGAAAGACTGAAAATATCAAAGCCTTTTTGATATGTGGGACAGCAGACTTACCCGCAGAAGCTACAGCTATGAATATGATCCAGTTTAATGGAAAGTTTAGTTGTCCCAGGTGCTTACAGTCAGGAAGGACAGAAAAAATTGTCACACATGACACACACATATTTTTACCATACCAAAAGGAAAATCCTATGGGTCCAGAACGATCTCATGCAAATGCATGTGTCCATTCAACTGAAGCTTTGAATATAGGGGATGTTGTGTTTGGATTATAAGGACCTAGTTTCCTAATTGGATTAAACTTTTGTAACTTTAGCTTATCAACAAGTATTGATTATATGCATTGCATCCTTTTAAGAATTACTAAAAAACTAATGACACCATGGTTTTCAGTTTCAAGTTCAGCAGAATGCTTTTCACTTGTTTGTTGATGAAGCTTTGACAAATATCAAACCAGCATACCATATCATGCGACGACCAAGAACTGTGGACGAACACTTAAAATTTTGGAAAGCCTCAGAATTCAGAGCATGGTTATTTTTTTTATTCAGTCCCCATTTTATGTAATTTTATGCAGCCTTTATACTTCTTCCATTATTGTGCATTTGTGCAAAGCATATATACTTTATGCAAAGACAGTATTTCAAAAACAGACATTAAACACTGCTCTGTTTTGCTTCAATATTTTGTCTGTCTGATAGAGAAATTATTTATTGCTTATTTTGGTCATAGTCCTATCTCTGTTGAATATTACAGTAGACTTCAGGTCAGAAAAACTGTGATTAATTCAGAATTGCACCAAGATTATCCCAAGAACTTGAATTTAATGATGGATCATGTGCATATAGTAAATGTAGGAGATACACCTGTGCTAGAAATTATCGAAGTCTGTTTGTGTGTCTGTAGATGTTGGCAAACTTCATTATGTTTGTGAATTTCCAAACACCACAGAATGTGATTAGAGGTTTTAGTTGCCATATTATACATGGAAATAGGTCTCCAAGTAATTATGAAATGATTGGCTTCATCATGAAGGTGTATTGTAGTGTTGCATTTTTATAACAACTCTTCTTAGGACTATCTTATGCAGTACAAATACACCTTATTTATGTAAGCTGCATACTCATGTGTTGTATGCGTGACTTTTTAGAATAAACAAGAGCACCGCCTTGCGGGTGCTGACGCTCATCTGATTTTTTTTTGTGTAATAGAAATATTGTCCTACCCATGATTTTCTAAGTCTAAAAAGGGCCATCATTCTTGCAAAAAGCAGGATAGAGTTATGTTTCTTGATGTACAGTGTCCACTTATGATGGTGAAAAACTGTTGCAAGTTTTAAAGCAATAGCTTTGATAGTTTATGAGAAAAGTTGACTTAAACATAATACTCAACCAAGAAAATGATTTTCTAAGTCCAAAAGGGGCAATAATTATTGCAAAAAGCAAGATGGAGTTATGTTGCTTGCTGTACAGGGTCAGCTTATGATGGTGAACAAGTGTTGCAAGTTTCAAAGCAATAGCTTTGATAGTTTAAGAGAAAAAGTTGACCTAAACATAAAACTTAACCAAGAAATCTGATATTTTCTAAGTCCAAAAGGGGCCATAAATCTTGCAAAAAGCAGGACGGAGTTATGTTTCTTGCTGTACAGGGTCAACTTATGATGGTGAACAAGTGTTGCAAGTTTTAAAGCAATAGCTTTGATAGTTTAGGATAAAAGCTGACCTAAACATAAAACTTAACCAAGAAAACTGATTTTCTAAGTCCAAAAGGGGCAATAAATCCTGCAAAAAGCAAGATGGAGTTATGTTTCTTGATGTACAGGGTCAGCTTATGATGGTGAACAAGTATTCCAAGTTTCAAAGCAATAGCTTTGATAGTTTAGGAGAAAAGTTGACCTAAACATAAAACTTAACCAAGAAATCTGATATTTTCTAAGTACAAAAGGGGCCATAAATCTTGCAAAAAGCAAGATGGAGTTATGTTTCTTGCTATACAGGGTCAGCTTACGATGGTGAACAAGTATTCCAAGTTTCAAAGCAATAGCTTTGATAGTTTAGGAGAAAAGCTGACCTAAACATAAAACTTAACCAGGCAACGCCGACGCAGACGCCGACGCCGACGCCGACAACCGCTCAAGTGATGACAATAACTCATCATTTTTTTTCAAAAAATCAGATGAGCTAAAAATTCTAAGTTTCTGTTGTAAACATTTAGCAGAATAGGAAATTATGAAATAGATGTAAGTTTTATTTAAGTTCTTTCTGTGTATGTTATTGCACGGCCCATCAGGGCCGGGCATATAGAGGTGGTTTAAGAATGTGAAAAAATTAGTGATTTTCCTATTTGTTTTATCTATGCATGTCATAGCTGGAAGATATCCGGTTTAACCTGTGGTTTTTGATTTCATAAAACAAGTCATTCCGGTATATAAAGCCAAAGAAGTAACTTAAGGCTAGTCCAATGACAATACATACAGGTTTTAAGTTTTTAGTGCATTTTTAGTGCCAGTTGAATATTCATGTGTGGAACTAAATTGTACAATAAACCAAAGTCCTAGCAAGTCACCCGAAGTGATGACCTAGTTTAAATAATTTTAAGTTTAATATTAAATAAATAACATGGATTTTGCATAGGTTTATAGAGGTGAGTTGCAGTCAGAGTAGCATTTTGATGTAAGTTTTTTAATTTTTATGAGTATAAATTTGAAGTTTTTTGAAGACGGAAAAGTGTAAACAATAGACTATGTGACTTATGGCGCAAATTTACTACACATGTACATATGTTACACTCGGCAGGTGGCGCTGTTCAAGGTTTTTCCAATTTATTATTAAAGCAAGCTATTTTTAAACATATTCCAATGTCCTGCACAAGGGGGCATTTCATCTTATTATAAAATCCAATGATAGTCCAGATAATGGGCGATTTGAGACCTCGTGATAAATTTTGACTCTCAGTCTTCTGGTACATACTTCCTGACGATAAATAACAACCACTACTTTTCTGCTAGTTTTGATTACAAGACGAAAATTGTGTTTTGGACACTTGTATGTATATGAATGACAAATCAATTGTGCTTTTGACATAGAATTTAAATGATGAAGATTTATAGGGTTTTAAAGTCAATGTCCTGGATTATGACATTAATACATTTTTCAGATTTTTCTGCTAAAGAGACCGCAGCTAATTGCATATTTTGTGCTACATTTATTTATTTGAAGATTTCTCTAGTTTTTAACAACTGCCCCGACCTCCCAGTTATGATCAGAAATTGATTGTTGGGAGTATTTCCGTAGATATAGATTTATAGAGAGATTACACACCCATTCAATAAAAAAAATGAAAATGTAATTTTAGTCCCATTTAAATACATGATACTTTCACTTTGAAAAACAGTGTATGATTTCCAATCTGCACACTTTCCTGTTTAAGATACCCTATATGACTACAATTTAGCTAGTATACATGTACTGTAAGGCCTAAAAAATTTTGTTTCCCAGTAACATGCTCAAGAAAAATAGGTAGGTAGGTCAGTAATTTTTTTTTTGATTTTATTATTAAGTGGGACCTTTCAGAAACTATTTTTTGTGTACAAAAAATACGAATAAGGGGTTATTCCTTTAGAGCATCAGTAACAGGTATAAATTAGCTATTTTAATTTAGGGGCCCAGACTGTCAAAAATAACTGTAACATTAGGTATAAGGGCATGTTCTCCAATAATAAAGGGACCTAGCCCAAAATCTAGGAACCAAGGGCTACTTGGCCCCTGCTAGAGGTGTAAAGATACGCTAGTCTCACAATACAATATGCATCGTGATACAGATGCAACGATACGGTACATATCGCGATACGAATTGAGTACTGTAAGTAAACATTCATGTGACAAAATGAAAAATAATCAATGTCTCTACTCTTGGCAAGTACTTGAAATTTTGCTTTAAAGTTTAAGAAACTGTAATAAATGATACGTTTCTTTAGTTACTATCTTTAACACTGATTGTATGAAAGATATCATTCAATATTTCTAGTTTTCACTTATCATTTACGTATTGTGAAACAGGCCTGTGATACGATATGCGTATCGCCAAACTAATGTATCATGATAAAATGAATTTCGATATATTGTTACACCCTTAGCCCCTGCTAATTTATCCCTGAGTAAGTTGATTTCTAACATCACTGACCATGTCTAAAACATAAAAAGTGCAGTTTTTCAACTTTTTGTTAAAACATTTGAACAAACCCTTCTCCAAAGGCAATGAAAAAGAATTAGGGTCCGGCCAGAAGGTAGGTTGGGATACCGGAAACAAACCTTTTTTCTAACCTAATTTGTATTTATATGTGACAATGTTTGTTTTAAATATTAAAAGAGGATTTTAATTAATTTTTTTGGAGAGAATTTCAGCAGGTTCAATAGCAAAAGGTGGTAAATCAGCTTATATACAGATTTGACTTGGTAGAAAGCTTGGATGATTACTAAAATCCCCATTTAATACCATTTTTTTTCCACATTTTAGTGCTCCCTTTCAGCTTTAAAAACCAGAAATCGAAAATTTATCTTAAGTGATATTGCTAGGATATTGCAGTTCCACTGGCCAGATAGCTCAATTGGCAGAGCAACCCAAAATTGAGGAAATTACGTATGGTAATTTGAATTTTGGGGAGGTTCCAGGTTCGAATCCTGGTCTGGCTGTGCAAACTGTCGCGCTGTGAAGTTAACTTTTTCAAGTTTTTATAGAAGATCTACAGATAAAATATGAAAATGCATTTTATTTACTTATATTGCTGTAATACTGTATTTACCTTGAAATAAATTTATTCCACACTATTTTGTTTACTCTTGGGGGCATATTTGTACTCTTTGATTTTAAGCTCTTGTGATCATTCGACGTCCGGCGTCTGTCTGTCAATAGTTAGCTTGTGTATGCGATAGAGGCTGTATTTTTCAACTGATCTTCATGAAATTTTGTCAGAATGATTACCTTGATAAAATCTAGGCCAAGTTCGAAAATGGGTCATCTGGGATCAAAAAGTGGGTCATAAGTCAAATCAAAAAAAAACCTTGTGTATGCGATAGAGACTGTATTTTTCAATTGATCTTCTTGAAATTTGGTCAGAATAATTGCCTTGATAAAATCTAGGTCAAGTTTGAATATGGGTCATCTTGGGACAAAAACTAGGTCACTAGCGCATATCTAAGAAAATACTTGTTTAAACTCAAGAGACCACATTTTCGGTCCAATATTAATCAAAATTGGCCAGAATATTTGTTTCTATGAAATCACTAGGTCAAACATGTTTACACTGTTATGGTGTGTTTCTCAGGTGAGCGACCTAGGACCATCTTGGCCCTCTTGTTTTTAATTTTCTCAGGTGACAAGTTTTTAAATCGGGGATGAGTAGCAGTGTGCCACATTTACAGATCTAGCAACTGCAGTTTCTGCTTGTTCTGTTTTATTCTCTATCATTCCACTTTCACTATCATCTTGGGTGAAATATACCTTCGCTGATAAGAAGACTATTACAAACCCTTTGTTTTTTTGGGGGGCCGTGCGACCATCTATTTGCTGCATCTTGCAGCAACTTTTTACTTGTATATTACAGACTAAGAAGAAAAACTTTTAAGTTTCTGCTGTGTACATTCAGCGAATAGGAAATTTTGAACCATAAATTCTAAGTCCTTGCAGTGTATGTTACTTACTAGAAAAAGAGTAAAGTTTTTCATTTCCACTTCAGATTCCGACGATGAACTCCCGGATATCAAACCTCCTAGACCGAAGGACAGAGCGCACTTATATTCTTCCTCCCCCATACTGGAATTACCCGCACCCGCACGCCCCGGAAGGCGCCGTAAGCCTCTACGATTTCTTTCACCCGCCCCACTCAGAAATAGAGTATGCAAGAGACTGGTCTACACCGGCGACGAGAGAGATTCCTCCAAGGAAGGGATGGACTTTTAGTCCGAAATATCTTCAACCGGATCTCCTAACACAATCTGAGAGAGATGAAATGTTTTCTATTGTGATAGACTTGAGAATTATGCAAGATAGAAATCCTGGACAATTTCATATTATGAAATCTTTGTATAGATTGAGACTTTCAGATGATAATTGTTATGAAATACCTAGTGTAAAACATGTTAAATTGCACAAATTAAATCAGAGATGTGATTGATATTTATATATGTATGTTTGTATGTGTATATATGTTATATTAGTTATTAGTGATTAGTGAATAAAGGACCGAATGACTGGACTTTCTTACCGGGTTAGTTTGTCTGACCCCATATATAAGTCTAAAATCCTCACTACTGAACTAATAGACTAATAGAATAAAACGTTTTATTCTATTAGTCTATTAGTTCAGTAGTGAGGATTTTAGACTTATATATGGGGTCAGACAAACTAACCCGGGTTACTTACCGGGTTAGTTTGTAACACCTTTTTCACAATACCCACTCCCCACTACTATCACTTATATACTAATAGAAATAAACGTTTATTTCTATTAGTATATAAGTGATAGTAGTGGGGAGTGGGTATTGTGAAAAAGGTGTTACTCCCCACTACTATCACTTATATACTAATAGAAATAAACGTTTATTTCTATTAGTATATAAGTGATAGTAGTGGGGAGTGGGTATTGTGAAAAAGGTGTTACAAACTAACCCGGTAAGAAAGTCCAGTCACCTCTCCTCCCTCCACTAACCACTAATATATATATAATATATAAAATATATAATATATAAAGGTGAAGGTCACTACACCGGATGTGGATATATGGAAGTACAGACGTATACACCCCCTACGCCCCATGGTACCTCTAGTATTTATAAGAATCTAACGGTAAATTTTAGAGTAATCATATGACTACTCTAACTGACCAATCAGAGATAATTACTCTAACTGTTCTAGAAGGTTCTCTAATTCTAAAAATAGTATCATGTTACTAAATATAGAACAGGTGTGAAAGTATTGAAGTGTGACGAAATATACGGTTATCTTTGGACTTCTTCACTAAGAGTTCATAACTCAGACAGATTTCATAGAGAGCAGACCTGCGTCACTATGCCTAAAAGACATCATTCATTTGAAGAAAGTGGCTATCATTCTACAGCCAAGAGAAGGAAAACTACGAGGAATATACCAGTAGTGAGAAACTACAGAAATTACAGAGCAGCTAAGAGGAGATATCATCTAAGAAGATGGAAAAGAAGAAACGACGGAATAGAACAAAGCTACCGTACTCAGGTGCATACATGGACATTGAAAAATACTTCATCCGTAGGAGTGGGCAAAGCGGTAACAGTGTCGGGAGCAGGACTACACGCCTCAAGTTACAACGGCTCTGGAGCGAACTTAATGTTCGACGTATTCAAAGTAAAGAAGATGACACTGACCTTTTGGATGCAGGATACAGGAGATGTAGTACACGACGCAGCATGGAGTCAACTGGAAGTAATGACAGCATACGACCCATACATGGACAACAGACAGACGAAACCTGCAGATCTACTGAAGATGGCAAGCTGCAAACATTTTCTGATGAAGCCTGGAGTGAAGTACCACGTGACACTAAGACCTAAATGGGCATCAACTCCACTTGGACAGACAGCAGCAGTAGACATGGGAAAGAACTTCTGGTGGGATGTGAACAACTGGACTAATCTACACAACAGTCTGAATGGATTTCAGTTATTCTTCTTTGGAGGAATAAATGGAGATCTACCTATCAGATTCTACAACACTTACGTAGTACACTCGAAGATTGTGAGGAATGGAGCATTATATCCTGGAACTAGAAGACAGATGATGGCACTAATGTTGGATAAAGAATTGACGACTAACATGGATGAAGAGGACATAGCCATGGAGTACTTACAGTCATTCGAACATGAGAACATACAGAGAGGAAGTTACTTTCAAGAATTCAAGAAGATAAATCCTGATGGATTCTACGAACATATATGTAAACCTATTTTGAATATAAGCTACGAAGATGAAGACTCATTCTCAGAAGAAGAAGATGAAGACAACTCAGACTCAGAATCGGAGGCAGAAGAAGATGAAGACAACTCAGACTCAGAATCGGAGGCAGAAGAATCTTTTGACAACGAAATACCAGGGACACCAGCAGCTAACAGACCACCAGAGTAAATTTCGATTGAATTGTAACTTGAAATGCTTGAAATGACTTGTAAAATAAATAAAGTTGAAGCACTAATCTGATTGGATAAAAAAATACATATGAGTAATCACGTGATTACTCAGGAAATCCCCAAAAATTTTCAATAAATACTAGAGGTACCATGGGGCGTAGGGGGTGTATACGTCTGTACTTCCATATATCCACATCCGGTGTAGTGACCTTCACCTTTATATATTATATATTTTATACATTATATATATATTAGTGGTTAGTGGAGGGAGGAGAGGTGACTGGACTTTCTTACCGGGTTAGTTTGTAACACCTTTTTCACAATACCCACTCCCCACTACTATCACTTATATACTAATAGAAATAAACGTTTATTTCTATTAGTATATAAGTGATAGTAGTGGGGAGTGGGTATTGTGATTGAGGAATGATTGCCTTCATCATGAACGTGTATTGTAGTGTTGCATTTTTATAACAACTCTTCTTAGGACTATCTTATGCAGTACAAATACACCTTATTTATGTAAGCTGCATACTCATGTGTTGTATGCGTGACTTTTTAGAGTAAAAAATTCTAAGTTTCTGTTGTAAACATTTAGCAGAATAGGAAATTATGAAATAGATGTAAGTTTTATTTATTTTTTT
This sequence comes from Mercenaria mercenaria, assembly GCF_021730395.1. NCBI lineage: Eukaryota > Metazoa > Mollusca > Bivalvia > Venerida > Veneridae > Mercenaria > Mercenaria mercenaria. The sequence continues at coordinate 71,297,143 of NC_069362.1, forward strand.
GTTTTGGGTTTAACGCCGTTTTTCAACAGTATTTCAGTCATGTAACGGCGGGAAGTTTTATTTAAGTTCTTTCTGTGTATGTTATATATTACAGACTAAGAAGAAAAACTTTTAAGTTTCTGCTGTGTACATTCAGTGAATAGGAAATTTTGAACCGTAAATTCTAAGTCCTTGCAGTGTATGTTTTTTGTACATATGGCTTTAGAGAAAAAGTTTAAGTTTTTGCTGCGAACAATCTGCAAACCAGAAATTATGAAATACCAATCTTAAGTCCCTGCGGGGTATGTGTCATGTACTTTAACTATAGAAAAAAAACTTCACTTTGCTTTTGTGAACATTCTGCAGACAAAAAAATTGTTCAATATGAATTTTAAGCCCTGTTGTGTAAGGTTTTACTATTAATTTTTGCAGCGTACTATTAGGGTACTTTGGTTCTCCAGTGTACCATTCGTGAAAATCAAATAAATGTATGTGAACTATACGCTGGTTGCCGTGAATGTCTGGTGTACTACTGCCGCAACATCATTGTATGTGAATAGTACACATACAGTATACTTTACGTACACCAGAGAAGCCTTGTTCTGTAGGCCATTTTGTTTAGTTCTGCCTATTGTTCTCTCCTTTAGGGCAAAGCCATTATTTCATCTTGGGACCATATGCCGCTTTTCATGGAATTGCACACTGTGCATCATTGAAGGTTCCATGTGCAACGCTATATGAATACATCTGCGGCTGTCTCTACATTATATTCTAGTTAAGTAACATGTTCTGCCCAACCTGGGGCTGGAGGGCATAAAGGCTAGCTTGCATTTCCACAACCATCCATGAACAGGCTCAATCAAACTGAGCCTGCAACATTTTCGTTTATGTCGTGTTGGGTGACCTGTGGTTTTTCACTTTTTTTATTTTAAATACTAATGAAAACATTCAGTTTATTAATTAAATTCATCAGTCCCGAGAAAAACAAGAAGTTGATAAAAGCTTCTTGTGGGTGATGGTAGGGCATTCCTGACCATAACTAAGGTTTAATAGGAGATCAAGGGACCAAATAACCTACCAAATGATGCCAGTCTTGTTACAAATTCGCTTACTTGTATGTTTAATAACACAGTGAATCATTGTGTTTTGCAGGTATGTTCCATCCCTTCTGTTGACGGTAGACCAACCAAGGCAAACCCGGTTCCAACACTACACATGGGTTATTCAAGTAAAAAGCCAACACCTGCAAGAAGACCACTTATTAGACAAAGTCTATCTCTAAACACCCCTAGCCAGCATAAAGGTTTTAGGTTATGACATCAACCCAATCAGATGAGATTTTTACTGCTACACCTAAATATTGACAGCAATAAAAACATGGAAATTCAATCAACTAGCTAACATACTAAGTATAAAGCAGTATGTTGTAAAATTTTTATTTATTTTATTTTGTTGGGTTTAACGTCGCACCGACACAATTTTAGGTCATATGGCGACTTTGTTGTAAAATGTATCTGAATTTATGCAACAACTACAAGAAGTCAAAAATGGTGGGCACAAGCACACAAACTCTTGATCCAATTAAATCAGACCACATCTAAAGTTGTCTGTACATGAAATGAACAAAAAATGCATCAACCCGTGTTTTGCTCCGGAGCTCAAACTTGAAGCATCACAAATGATAATGACAGCAAGTTCTATATAGGTTTGAGCCACACGGTGTTCATGACTTTTCTTCTTTAACAAAATTCGGGAAAGATCTTCCATACAGAATCAGGATTCCAAATCAGATTCTTTAGTATCGGTATGCCTACGGCTTGCTCTGACATTAAGTGAAATTGGAAGAAGATTCAGTATTTCTCATCAACTTACCAGTAATCTTTAACAAGAGCTCATAGAACACAAAATGCCCCCCTTGATGCATTCAGTAATTGCAGAAGGAACAGAAATTATATGCTCACTGTAAACAAAAGTTCTACTGTTCTGGTTCAATGTGACCTTGACCTTATACCTATTGACCTCAAAACCAACAGATGTCATCTGCTGGTCATGATCAACCTCCCTGTTAAGTTTCGTGATCCTAGGCCAAAGCTTTCTCATGGTATCGCCTGGAAAGTGTTAAACTGTTAACTGTTTCTGGCCATTGTGACCTTGAACTTTGACCTAATGACCTCAAAATCAATAGGGGTCACCTGCTGGTCATGATCAATCTCCTATCAATTTTCCTGATCCTTAGCCCAAGCCTTCTTATCGCCCAGAAACCATTTTACTGTTCCTGGTCACTGTGACCTTGACCTTTGACCTACTGACCTCAAAATCAATTGGGGTCATCTGCTGCTCATGACTAACCTCTCTATCAACTTTCATGATCCTAGGCCCAAGCGTTCTTGAGTTATCATCCGGAAACTGTTTAACTGTTCCGTGTCACTGTGACCTTGACCTTTGACCTACTGATCTCAAAATCAATAGGGGTCATCTGCTGGTCATGACTAACTTCCCTATCAACTTTCATGATCCTAGGCCAAAGTGTTCTTGAGTTATCATCCGGAAACTGTTTATCTGTTCCGGGTCACTGTGACCTTGACCTAGTGATCTCAAAATCAATAGGGGTCATCTGCTTGTTAAGATCAACCTCCCTATCAACTTTCATGATCCTAGGCCCAAGTGTTCTTGACTTATCATCCGGAAACGGATTGGTCTACATACCGACTGACCGACAGACCTACCGACCGACATCTGCAAAACAAGGGGGACATAATTACTATTGTTATATGTTTATAAGTACAGGCTAGCGAGAGTTATGTTTAAAACACAATATTGCATGGTTAGCATTAAAGTGGGAAATACAGGGAATTTCTGGACAATACTGGGAAATGTGATTCAGATCAATATCTTTTATTCTTCAGATGCAACAACGATGCCAGTACCATCAGGCAGTATACATTCATCCTCAGCGAATATGCCTGATGACTACCAAGATGAACCGGTAAATTTGGATAGCCCTGAAGCAAAGCAGGCACCATCAGCTGATAATGCATCATCATCACGTGAAATTTCAGTTGGAAGGTTCACCACAACTTTCACCTGTTTCCATGCCAACTTCACCCATATTTAAGAGGAAACTAAGAAAACCTCAGCTAAAGGTAGTGCATATTGTTTTAAAGAAGCAGTGAAATCTTAACATGGCATTTCAACTTTGCTACTACATGTACATTCTTTTAAATGCATCAGTATGATTACTGCTTTTACTACATTGGTCACAATCTGTCGCATCGTTGTTTTCCTACCTGAAAGTGGTATTTGAAATGGACATGCATTCAGTAACTGCAGAAGGAACAGAAATTATATGCTCACTGTAAACAAAAGTTATACTGTTCTGGTTCAATGTGACCTTGACCTTACATCTATTGACCTCAAAACCAACAGATGTCATCTGCTGATCATGATTAACCTCCCTGTTAAGTTTCGTGATCCTAGGCCAAAGCTTTTTCATGGTATCGCCTGGAAAGTGTTAAACTGTTAACTGTTTCTGGCCATTGTGACCTTGAACTTTGATCTAATGACCTCAAAATCAATAGGGGTCACCTGCTGGTCATGATAAATCTATCAATTTTCCTGATCCTTAGCCCAAGCCTTCTTATCGCCCAGAAACCATTTTACTGTTCCTGGTCACTGTGACCTTGACCTTTGACCTACTGACCTCAAAATCAATTGGGGTCATCTGCTGCTCATGACTAACTTCCCTATCAACTTTCATGATCCTAGGCCAAAGTGTTCTTGAGTTATCATCCGGAAACCGTTTATCTGTTCCGGGTCACTGTGAGCTTGACCTACTGATCTCAAAATCAATAGGGGTCATCTGCTTGTTAAGATCAACCTCCCTATCAACTTTCATGATCCTAGGCCCAAGTGTTCTTGACTTATCATCCGGAAACGGATTGGTCTACATACTGACTGACCGACAGACCGACTGACCTTCCGACCGACATCTGCAAAACAAGGGGGAAATAATTACTATTGTTATATTATATGTTTATAAGTACAGGCTAGTGAGAGTTATGTTTAAAACACAATATTGCATGGTTAGCATTAAAGTGGGAAATACAGGGAATTTCTGGACAATACTGGGAAATGTTATTCAGATCAATATTTTTTATTCTTCAGATGCAACAATGATGCCAGTACCATCAGGCAGTATACATTCATCTTCAGCGAATATGCCTGATGACTACCAAGATGAACCAGTAAATTTGGATAGCCCTGAAGCAAAGCAGGCACCATCAGCTGATAATACATCATCATCACGTGAATGTCAGTTGGAAGGTTCACCACAACTTTCACCTGTTTCCATGCCAACTTCACCCATATTTAAGAGGAAACTAAGAAAACCTCAGCTAAAGGTAGTGCATGTTGTTTTAAAGAAGCAGTGAAATCTTAACATGGCATTTAAACTTTGCAACTACATGTACATTCTTTTAAATGCATCAGTAAGATTACTGCTTTTACTACATTGGTCACAATCTGTCGCAGCGTTGTTTTCCTACCTGGAAGTGGTATTTGAAATGGACTTACTCGTGAAAATAGTACTCTTTCTACGAGGTATTGTCATTTGAACTTTGACTTCGGTGTTGGTAAAAAATTTTGTTTAGGTCCATCTTATCTCTAAAAGCTATAGCTTTAAAACTTTGCACACTTGTTAATTAGCATTAGATTAGTATTTCATAAAAGAGCCATAACTCTTGCATTTTGTGAGAATTACTGACCTTTTTAGCTCGACTATTCAACGAATAATCCCAACTATTCTACTCACCCTGGGTTCGATGTCGGCCTCACGCCTTGGTTAAAGGTTTTCATGCAACTACATATAGCTTAGCTTTGAAACTTATTTTTTTCTTTTTCTAGGTCAATAACCAACCTTACAGGATCAAGTCCGATAACTCTGAAATGTATTAAGGGAAAATTATGGGCCATTTTGGACTTTAAAAATGCTGGATGAAGTTTTGCATGCAAGTTACTATCTCCAAGTGCAGAAAAGCGTCTTTGCAACCCAACTGTACAAAAAAAAAAAAAAAAAAAAAAAAAATGGACTGACAAACACGAATGATAAAGAAAACCGGAGTGGCAGTGTTTATCAAATCGGTTTTTTAAAAAACGTTTCAAAACGAAATTTTATTTACATAAGAAGAGAACATATAACTTAATAAATTGTAGTTTCTTATTGAAGTACAACGCCAGTGAAATGAAATATCCATGGCCAACCCGCGTGACAAAATGGTACTACACATGCGGTAAATTCGATCTCAGCGTTCACATAACAAACACATTCGGTCCGCGGCAGAGTATTCTTAAAATACTGAGGATGTATAGCAGAGAATATGTGTCGTGCAATTCAATTTGACGCATTGTATTTTATAAAATTCTGTCAAAGAATGGGGAAACATCACAAATTATCTGCCGTGTATACGGTACCGAAGTCACATGCATTGGCTTTTAGACTAGTTAGGTACACGGTGTATGCCTCGGTAATTTTATCCTTGCAAGTATTTTCTCGGAAAAACATCGAAATTTAAACAAAGTAACGATCACACATAACACAGAATAACTGTTTTCATTGTATGGTAACTCGCGTTGACCGGTAACTCAGTTTTAATGCATGACATGCTTATTATCACGTTTTACAAATATGGTATATTGGTAATGCGGTGGGTGGGGTAGGGACGATGTCAGGATTTTCGTTTCGAACCGATTGAGTTCTCAAAATTTCCGGAGCCCTGCTCCAAAACTAATGCAAATACTGCATTGAAACTCTATTATAATATTTAAGGTAACTAGAGTTGCTTTTGAGAAAAGCGCATGTCTCCCACAACTGCCTAATCATCTAAATAGCAAGTCAGTCTTTATATACTGTTTACTCACTACAAATATACCATTGAAGAGCAAAAAGGCCGATTTTGGGTCATTCAAGGGCCATAATTCTGGAGTGCCTCGGGCGATTTGGCTAGTTAATGAACCTGGTCAAGGAGTTATGGTAAAAAACATTTGGTTTAAGTTCGGTGAAGATCGGGTGAGAAATGTTGGACTTATAGCGCTGACGAGAATAAAAAGGCCGATTTTCGGTAATTCAAGGGCCATAATTCCAAAGTACCTGGGTTCGATTTGGCTAGTTATCAAACTTGGCCGCGGACCTATGGTCATACACATTTTGTTAAAGTTTGGTGATGATCGGATGAGAAATGTTCGACTTAGAGCACGGACAAGAGTAAAAAGGCTGATTTTCGGTAATTCAAGGGCCATAACTCCAAAGTGCCTGGACAGATTTGGCTCATTATCGAACTTGCCATACTAGAGCGCATGCACATTCATCAAGTCAAAAGGACTCCTATAGACTGCATGCGCATTCCTGGAGCCAAAAGAACCCCTGTACTACTCATGCCAAAAGGACCCCTATACTACTCATGAGTAGTATAGGGGTCCTTTTGGCTCCAGGAATGCGCCTAAAATCTGAGCATTTTTCGGTAATTCAAGGGCCAATATTCCAAAGTGCCCTGGCTGATTTGGCTAGTTATCGAACTTGGCTGAGCACTTATTGGCAGACACATTCTGTTGAGTTTTGTGAAGATCGGATGAGAAATGTTCGACTTAGAGTGCGGACAAGCTTTATGACAGACACACATACAGATACACACACACAGACTGGAGTAAATCAATATGTCTCCCACACCACTGTGTGGTGGGAGACATAATTTTCTTGCTTTTTGGACAACAATTTTAATAGTTGAGATTGGATTTCTTATGGACAGCTCATGTTAACTTAAAAAGACTATTTCTCGTTGTTTTTTTTATTTAATTAACTTTTATTGAATACTAACTTCATACTCTCTCTTTGTCATCAGTTAAGATGAGTAAGATGGCCAAGAACCATTACTCTTTTCTTTACATATAGTCCAGCAGTTGCAGATGAGCGATTGCACCCGCAGACAGTGCTGTTAATGAAAATACAAGACCTTAGGACTTGCAAAGTCTGCCGTCAGTGTATTCCTAAAACTGCGTAGTAACATTGACATTAGCAAATCTGAAGAAATAATCAGATTCATGAAAGGTGTCTTCATAGAAAGGCCAGCTTTACCGAGGTATAAGCTGATATGGGATGTAAATAAAGTATTGTCATATTTAGGGACACTCACTGAAACAACTTTGTTACAACTATCACGTAAGCTATGTATGCTATTTATGTTGTTGACAGCACAACGATGTCAAACTTTGCATTTGATTGAAATTTCTGACATTAGAATTGCAGACACAGGAGTTACTATTTTCCCAAATCACATGTTGAAGCAAACTAAACCGGGAAACCATCTTGATGTTATTCAGCTGAAAGCTTATGAAGAAAACAGTTCATTGTGTATTGTGAAGACTTTTTCTGAATATCTAGGTCGTACTAAGCACCTAAGAAATGGTGAAAGATTGTTAATAAGCACTATAAAACCGCACAAACCTGTTTCTAAAAGTACAGTTTTCAGATGGATTAAGTTAATAATGTTAAAAGTTCCTTTGGAAACTATCATAAGTACTGCGGGTTGGTCTAATGCCCGGGTTTTTGTGAAATATTACAATAAACCCATACATACTGGCAACAAATCCTTTCAAGATGTGAAATACATGTAACATAATTCTGACGGTACATGCGGTTTTTGCTAACAACAAATTTGATTTAAAACTATTGTTTAAGGCACACATGCAATGATGTATATATACAATAAACAAGTTGTTTGTCTTACAGTGTAATAATTTCTGAAAATCATCTCTAAAATCTCTGTGAGGCCCATTAGGGAGTTATGTGGGAGATAAAATTGAATAATTAAACAAGACTTACCTTCGCAAAAGGGAAGGTGAAGTTAGATTATAATTTCATCGACCACAAACTCCCTAAGGGGTTACACACCCACCCTGCGCCCACCCAGGTAATGATTTTCAAAAATACATAGTCAACATGTTGGACACTATGTTGGCTACTTCTCTAAAGACTGATGAGCTAAGCTGCTGGCTGCGTTATCTCTCTGTGTGACCCCTTAGGGAGTTTGTGGTCGATGAAATTATAACCAAACTTCACCTTCCCTTCTGCGAAGGTAAGTCTTGTTTAATTATTCAATTTACTATGACGGGCATATATTGTGACATTCTGGCACTCTTGTTAAGTCTGTATCCTATATTAGTGCAAAATTATTAAGTTTTCATGTAGGTTTTATAGGAGCAGTGAATAAGAACAGAAGACAGCTATGAGTTGAATCAATTGTTCACCTACAGGTAGTTACTAAGTGCAGCTGAAATATATATTTTTAGTTGATACTTCTTTTCAGATTGATGCAGCATTTTCCTGAACAGACGACATTATAAAGTTAAAAGTATGAAATTTGACTTACTGTTACATTTGTCGTCAATTTTATGGATCCTCAATTATTTACTTTAAATTTGCCTTCTTATGTCTAAAACTTCAGTGTAAAACAAGCAACAATATTTTGATATATATTTTCTTTTACTCTACCAACATTACAAGTATTAACCAGTCCAAGTAATGCATTATCAAGGAATGATGGAACTGCTGAACTGGATGTTTTCACTTAATATCTAGTTGGAAAACATTCATACAAGTATTCGGCAGCATAAAAATTTCCATATCTAACACTTAAGCTTACAAAATTATACCACTTTTTAATTTGACTATACTATCTTTCTCAGCCCAGTGTCCACATCCATTCCAAGTCCACATCTTGATTGTAGTTTTGGTGCATTTTCACTTTATCTATGTTACTTCACAATGGATTTGCTTCAAACATTTTTGTCCATGATAATTGATGGAAATAAGGGAATTCTTGCTTTAGCTGTAATATTTCCCCCTTTCATCATAGAGGCAATGACGTGGGAAATGGCTGTCTGTTAGACTATATTATATATTTGCCATGTATTGCCACATGCATCACATACATGTTGAACACTTTTAGGTTACATAATTTGAGTAACTGGTATCATGGACTGTGTCCTTTATTTTGCTAAACACAAAACTTGCTAAGAACAGTAAGTTGTCTTTGTGAAACCTTGGTATATGCTTTATGACAAACTTTCTCGGGTACACAAATATTTATCACTCTCCTGTCATGAAGAAGATGGTAGAGACCAAGCTGCTGGTGGGATAAGACAAAAGTTTCCATTTAAAAATTGGTTCAAGAATGTTCAAGAGGAAACCAAAAGTTGTGAGGAAGAGGAAGAAACTGAAGAAGAAAATATGTATTACAATGAAGAATTGTTAAGCATTATCGGTGATCAGTTCTTGTCTCTTATACCCTTTGGAGTGGTTAAATGCTTGATGACCTCAGCAGACACTGTAATACAGATCCTGTTGAGACAACCGAAAACCCTATGTTAAACAGAGACACTAATTCTCTTGTTGAATAGAATCAATTTCCTTAATTTTGTTTAGACAATCGAACAGCAGCACCCCTTTGCAGTGCCTTCCTGGCTGTCACATGCCTTTTCTAGGGGTCTAGAGTTTTCTGACCTTTCAGCCCAGTTTATGTTTTACGCACTAGTGCTCCACATGGAATTTGATAGTAAATAATTTTCTTTGATTGTTATATAGTACTTGAATAACAAGAGGGCCATAATGGCCCTATATCGCTCATTTGTTATCATTGCTCTTAAGGACAAGAAGGTCAAACAACAAAGGGAAGAAATTTAACCAAAAAGAAAAACAAAATTCTTAAAAGGTATAGATATGTCATAATACACCTAAAAATTGGAGGTACCATCCATGTTGTACCACAGAAAAGTGGTCTTGGTTTTTCCCTACCGCCAATAATAAACTAGAGCTATCACTAAAGGTGATGAATGTACCCCCCGCATTCACTGACACAGTACATTGCAATTTGACACACACAAGATTGCATAATTATGTGGACTGTATGTATATAGACTGTATGTATACAGTATAGTAACAAAAAACAAAGTCCCATAACTATGCAGAATATTTATCTAAAAGAATGTAACATGCACCATGCACAACTAGGGTTGGTACAGATCACTTGTGTGAAGTTTCATTAAATTGTGTGTAAGGGTTTGGTAGATTAGGCACGCACAAGATTGCATATGCAGACTGTATGTACATAGTATGTTAACAAGAAACAAAGTCCCATAACTCTGCAATTTTTGTCGCTGAAAGAACCTAACATGCCCCATGCACAACTACTGTTGTTACTGATCACTTGTGTGAAGTTTCATTAAATTGTGTCAAGGGGATGAGGAGAGATTGTGCGCACAAGATTGTGTCTATGTATATAGTATAGTAACAAAAAAACAAAGTCCCATAACTCTGCAAATTTTTTTTCTGAAAGAACCTAACATGCCCCATGCACAACTACTGTTGTTACTGATCACTTGTGTGAAGTTTCATTAAATTGTGTCAAGGGGACATATAAAAGGGAAGTAAATAAAAAAAAATTATTGTAAGGGAACAAAAGAAGGATCTGCCAAATAAAAACAAGAGCACTGCAATGCAACGCAAATGCAGAGCAATATACACACAAAACAAAGTCATATGACCTTTGACCCCTAAGTGTGACCTTGACCGTGAAGTGAGCCATCCGAAACATGCACTCTGCATGTCGTTTCAACACGGTGAACATTTGTGTCAGGCTTCTTTGAAATCCTTCATGGGGTTCAAGAGTTACAGAGTGGAAGGGAAATTCCCAGCAAACACCCGATGTTGGATCAACGTCGGATATAGGTTGTTTTCATGTCGTGACGTCAGATGACTTATTCCAACGTCGAAACGACGTCGCATATGCGACATCGGATAGACATATTGATTCAACGTCATACAGACGTCGAATTCAGGTCGGGGCTGTCGAAAGTTTTTGTTTCAGTTACTTCCCTTTGTTCCAATTTATAACCTCACAAGATGTCGCTCCTACATCTATTTTTAACACAAAATATAAACTTTTAATTCTTACAGTTTTTTTTTTATTGTATTCAGTTATATGATTTTTTTCGAAAATCATATATGTTTCAGGTGTAATAGAAGATATTAAAAGACTAGGGAAAAAAATAAAATAAAACAACACCTATTTCAAAACGAGGCTACCCACGCCGCATGCTTTTGTTTACAAATCTGGAAGACAAAGAAGAAAGATAGAAACAAAGAAAATTGATTTATTCAAGCCAAGAAATTCTTTAAATATGTAAGTACAAGTATATAAAGTGGTATATGTTTCAATTAATGCATGAAGAATGATACTGGCCATCTCGGTCGGTCACAAAAACTGTTTTTTATCGGAAGATCCATTTGCAAGAATCGTCCCTCGTGTCCCTCGTTTTTCATACACTAAAAAATCGTGCTCATAAATCTGAGTTGTCTGATTGAGTTCTGACTGTTTTCTTTGTTTTTTTTAATACATTATAAGTGATAGGAAACAGGTTGAATCTATATATCCCTAGGAAAAAGGGCCATAAATTTGATGAATAATAAAAAGCAATTTGCATGATGTAATCGGAATTTATCAAACCATGCCCACTCATTTTGAAAATTAAGGGTACCCCATGCCTTGGCAAAATAGGGATACACTGCAAAATTTAGGGGTAACTTCATGGCACTTTGGAATTTTTTTTATTTAACTATTTACATTTGCATACGCAGGTTTTTTTTTCATGCAGACTTGTACAACCTGCTTTCCAGCAATTTATATAAAAGATAGAACAAAGCATTAATTACTTTTTCAGAATGTTTATTGCTCTTATGAAGTTCATGAGGCAATAACCGGTAATAGTTCCCTCTATTTATGGAATGAATGAAATAATAAATGGGGGTAAAAAATACTTGATTTTGAAATCCTCCTGAATGTCATTAACCCATAACTTTACGCAAGCGCCCCCGAGCGTTTCTATCTACACCTGCATAGAAGCGCCGCCATACTCCTCTATCGATAAGCCCATAGAAGCGACTATCAGCGCCATTATCCATCATTTCATATAAGCGCCTCAGAACGCGGCCATTTTTCAAGCTTGTTTTTGTTTACTTATTCGGTGGCAACCTCTATAACAAGAGCTGTCAGTGGACAGTGCGCTCAACTATTCTCAGTGCTTGATAGTATAATATAAGCCATGAGTAAAACTTTAACATTACAATAAGCATATTCTAAGTCAAAAAGGGGCCATAATTCAGTCAAAATGCTTGACAGAGTTGCCTCCTCCTTTTTACAGACTGGGGTCATAATGGTAAACAAGTATGCAAAATATGAAAGCAATATCTCAATGGACTTTGAAAATATTTGGGGTGGTACGCAAACTTTAACATTTATTCTAAGTCAAAAAGGGGCCATAATTCAGTCAAAATGCTTGATTGAGTTGCCTCCTCCTTTTTACAGACTGGGGTCATGATTGTTAACAAGTATGCAAAATATGAAAGCAATATCTCAATGGACTTTGAAAATATTTGGGGTGGTACGCAAACTTTAACATTTATTCTAAGTCTTTTACAGACTGGGGTCATGATGGTAAACAAGTACGCAAAATATGGAAGCAATATCTCAATGGACTTTGAAAATATTTGGGGTGGTACGCAAACTTGTAACATTTATTCTAAGTCGAAAAGGGGCCATAATTCAGTCAAAATGCTTGATAGAGTTGCCTCCTCCTTTTAACAGACTGGGGTCAAGAATGTAAACAAGTATGCAAAATATGAAAGCAATATCTCAATGGACTTTGAAAATATTTGGGGTGGTACGCAAACTTTAACATTTGTGTGACGCTCACGCTAACACTAACACCAACACTCACGCCGACGCCGGGGCGAGTAGGATAGCTCCCCTATTCTTTGAATAGTCAAGCTAAAAACTAGTCCATTTGACGCATTAATATATTAACTACAGTTCCCGGATGTAAAAACATTGTGTTACTATTTAAAGTAATGGCTAAAATTAACATCCAATCAAGTAACCCGTAGATCACGCATGACATATGGTTCAAAGGTTATACAGGTCAGGTAAACTAGAACAATATGGCGGCTCGCAAAAGGACAATTGAAGAAATCATGAATTCTGACACAGATACAGACGAATCGGACTTTGAAGGGTTTTCTTTGGAGTCAGATATCAGTTTGGCATCTGATATTTCCGACGAGGAGACATCCGACGTGGAATCGGATGATGAAAAACGTATTTTCGACGAGTGGACAAGGTTTTCCGACATAACGGTGTGTACATGTATAACGATGACAAAATTAAAAACGTGAAAAAAATAACCAAAACTCCAATTTATGATTTTCTTACATAAAAAATAAATGATTTTCAAAAAGAAAGCAACTGACCAGGTGTGCTGAAATTATTCATTCCCCTGCTTGTTTCTTGTATCGTACATATTTTTAGACATAATACATGTATATATTTGTGTACATGTTTGATTTGTTTACATCGGGCTTGTTTTGATTTCATTCAAGAAATGGTTTATTTGAAATTCCGTTGATTTACATACTACAAGCAAAATATTGAAACAAATTACACAAGAAAAGAGGTGTACGTCATGCAGATCAAGTACACACACTGTAAGGCAAAATATTTTTGGCAAAATTTTGTGAAGTTTTATATCTAAACTATTCTGTCATGTGATACTGCCTCATACTTTTCAGGAGTATTATGGACAGCCTGCAATTACTATACATATATATGTATATGAAAAAAGTAAAAGTAAAGCAATATTTTTTCTATAGGTTGATGATTTCACTGCAAGATCAGGCCCAAACCTACCGGACGGGTTTGATGTCGACACAGCAAAACCTCTGGACTACTTTTGGTTGCTCTTCAATGCTGAAGTCTTCGCAGATATGGCCCGACACACGAACAGTTACGCTCGATGGAGGATGGAACAGAGAAACAATGCTGATCCATACTGGACTGACACAAGTACTAATGAGATTCAGGCTATGGTTGGGATGGAGATTCTAATGGGAATCAACCAGCTCCCTGACAGTAGAATGTACTGGTCCAAGAATAAGTTCATGGGGAATCAGGGTATATCAGAAGTAATGACATGCAATAGGTAAATGAAAACTTGTCTGCAAGTATTTTATGAAGCATATTATTTTAACAAGAGGGCCATGAAGGCCCTGTATCGCTCACCTGACCTATTGACCTTAAGATCATCAAGAAAGTTTCATAAAGATATGGTCATAAATGTGGCCTCTAAAGTGTTAACCCTTTCCCACATCGATACGTTTATCACCGTATCTTTCGATTACCAAACAGAAACGTATTGACCCGTGTCTATCGATTACCCGATAGAAACGTATAATACCGATTAACGGCCATCTTAACAGAATTGTATTATCCCGTGTCTCATAATCAATCGCTTTATTTTCGTTCTTTTCCTAAAGAAACAAATTCTGGATGTTTACTAACTCAAAATACGGGATTTCGTCATCATTATTTACGTACAAGATCATGTGGTTACTATTTAAATTTATCAAGTACTTTGCAAAAAAAGACACCAGGGTTTTTTCCTACATGTGCATGATGCTACGTCATGGAAAATTACTGAGAAAACTACTTGCAACTGGCCAGATCGCGGGACTTTCCTCGTTCTAAAAATAACAACCATTTAACATCTAAGTATTTTTAAATGTGTTAGGTCATGAATGTCACGCGTGATATATGCGGAATTCCCCTAAGCAACAATTTATGTATACGATGGCTTGGAATTTATGGCCTAACATAACGGGAAGTGTTAATCAAAACAGAAGGACCGAGGATTCCAAATATTTTATGACACCCCAAGAGTTAATTGCAGTGGAAGTCACCCGTGATGTACCGCATTTGATCGTCAAAGTATTACGTAATATTATCTAAAAATATTTTAATTTTTAGCACAAGAATACTGTAGTCGGTTACGAGTCTCGACGTCAGCGATCTTTCTGCACTTTCAGAAATTTTAAGATCCGTTATCTATGTAGTTATGTTATTCAGTTTAATGGTTGTTTTTTTATATAAATACTTACCGATTCCGATTCGGAAGATGAGTCTATTAACTATAAATCAAACTTTCAAACATCAAAATGAAATTGTATATGAATTTCAATGTGAAAGTAATCCAAAACAGAATTTTATGCCTAAAAATATATTTCCCTTACTTTAACACTTTATATCTTCGAAACTCAAAGAGAAACTGCAATAAATTTTGTATCATCGGAAAGAGAATTTAAATTGCTATAAACTTTATATTGACAAAAATAATGTCAAACTTACAGAAAATATTAAAATAATGACATTTTTAACATAAGTGTGTGTAATCACAAAATAATAACAACACCTCTGTTCAGATAAGACAGTCACGCTTATCAGCCATATACCGATTACTGATTATTGATTATCACTTATCAGTATTATGTAAAAGAGGTTACTTTGGCTTCTGTTCTGTGTGGTAAAGGGTTAACTAACTTTTCATGACTATCTGTCTGACTTTTTAAGCTAACTCGAAGAGGTCAAGCAAAATGGAATCACTGACGGTACCAAATGTTTTAAGATAAAACTGCGAGCCTTTGTTTGTGATGCTCCAGCAAGGGCTTTTTAAAGGGAATCGAAGGTCACACTGGCTACTATGCACGTGAAAGATGTACCATTAAAGGAGCGCATAACATTTTATTCAAGTGAAGATCTTCCTGCTAGAACTGATATAGATTTTGCAAACAGAACATATCATGATCATCAAATCAGTGAATCACCTTTAGTTAGGTTTGGAGTTGGATGTGTTACAGAATTTTGTTTAGGTTACATGCATCTTGTTTGTCTTGGTGTGGTTAAAAGAATTCTATGATTTTTAAAACAAGGTCCGAACGAATGTAAGCTTTCCCAGAGACAGATAAGTGAAATATCAGATAGGATGTTTTCATTTCCTGGAAAAATTCCATCTGAATTTGCAAGACAACCAAGAACATTGACAGAGTTGGAGAGATGGAAGGCAACCGAATTCAGACAGTTTTTGCTATATACAGGGCCTATTGTTCTGCGAAAAGTTGTTTCAAAACCAATGTATGAGCATTTTCTTACCTTAACAGTAGCTATTTCAATTCTGCTTGATCTGACGATGAAAAACGGACAGCTTATTTAAACTATGCGGAGCATTTGTTAAAGTATTTTGTAGATAAAAGTAAGGCTATATACAGTGAAAACTTTGTAGTTTATAATGTACACAGTCTGAAGCACTTGAGTGACGATGTACGAAATTTCAATTGTTCTCTAAATGAGATTTCAGCATTTCCTTACGAAAACCATTTGCAGTCAATAAAGCAATAGGTAAGAAATTAAAACAAGAGGACCATGATGGTCCTGAATCGCTCACCTCTTCCCACATGACCCAGTTTTGAGTATGACGTCGTTTTTTCTCTTATTTGACATAGTGACCTAGTTTTGAACTTGACCTAGGTATTATCAAGATAAAAATTCTGACCAATTTTCATGAAGATCGATTGAAAAATATGGTCTCTAGAGAGGTAACAAGGTTTTTCTATTATTTGACCTATTGACCTAGTTTTCGAAGGTACGTGACCCTGTTTTGAACTTTAACTAGATATCATCAAGGTGAACATTCTCACTAATTTTCATGAAGATCTCATGAAAAATATGGCCTCTAGAGAGGTCACAAGGTTTTTCTATTTTTATACCTACTGGCCTAGTTTTGACCGCACGTGACCCGGTTACGAAACTGACCTAGATATCATCAAGATGAACATTCAGATCAATTTTCATGAAGATCCATTGAAAAATATGGCCTCTAGAGAGGTCAAAAGATTTTAATAATTTTAGACCTACTGACCTAGTTTTTTACCGCAGTTGACCCAGTTTCAAACTTGACCTAGATATCATCAAGATGAACATTCAGACCAACTTTCATACAGATCCCATGAAAAGTATGGCCTCTAGAGAGGTCACAAGGTTTTTTTTATTATTTGACCTACTGACCTAGTTTTTTAAGGCACGTGACCCAGTTTCGAGCTTGACCTAGATATCATCAAGGTGAACATTCTGACCAATTTTCATGAAGATCCATTCACAAGTATGGCCTCTAGATAGGTCACAAGGTTTTTCTATTTTTAGACCTACTGACCTAGTTTTTGACCGCAGTTGACCCAGTTTCGAACGTAACCTAGATATCATAAAGATGAACATTTAGACCAATTTTCATACAGATCCCATGAAAAATATGGCCTTTAGAGAGGTCAAAAGGTTTTTCTAATATTTGACCTACTGACCTAGTTTTTGAAGGCACGTGACCCACTTTCGAATCTGACCTAGATATCATCAAGATGAACATTCAGACCAACTTTCATAGAGATCCCATGAAAAATATGGCCTCTAGAGAGGTCACAAGGTTTTTCTATTATTTGACCTACTGACCTAGTTTTTAATGGCACGTGACCCACTTTCGAAATTGACCTAGATATAATCAAGATGAACATTCTGACCAATTTTCATGAAGATCTCATGAAATATATGGCCTCTAGAGAGGTCACAAGGTTTTTCTATTTTTAGACATACTGACCTAGTTTTTGACCCCACGTGACCCAGTTTCGAACTTGACCTAGATGTCATCAAGATGAACACTCAGACCAATTTTCATACAGATCCCATGAAAAATATGGCCTTTAGAGAGGTCACAAGGTTTTTCTATTATTTGACCTACTGACCTAGTTTTTGATGGCACGTGACCCAGTTTCGAACTTGAACTAGATATCATCAAGATAAACGTTCTGACCAATTTTCATGAAGATCTTGTTAAATATATGGCCTCTAGAGAGGTCACAAGGTTTTTCTATTATTTGACCTACTGACCTAGTTTTTGATGGCACGTGACCCAGTTTCGAACTTGACCTAGATATCATCAAGATAAACGTTCTGACCAATTTTCATGAAGATCTTGTTAAATATATGGCCTCTAGAGAGGTCACAAGGTTTTTCTATTTTTAGACCTACTGACCTAGTTTTTGACCCCACTTGACCCAGTTTCGAACTTGACCTAGATATCATCAAGGTGAACATTCTGACCAATTTTCATGAAGATCTTGTGAAATATATGGCCTCTAGAGAGGTCACAAGGTTTTTCTATTTTTAGACCTACTGACCTAGTTTTTGACGGCACGTGACCCAGTTTCGAACTTGACCTAGATATCATCAAGATGAACATTCTGACCAACTTTCATAAAGATCCCATGAAAAATGTGACCTCTAGAGTGGTCACAAGCAAAAGTTTACGCACGGACGCACTGACGGACGGACGACGGACGCTGCGCGATCACAAAAGCTCACCTTGTCACTTTGTGACAGGTGAGCTAAAAATCCAATTGTACAGGTTACCAAACGCATAGCCGAACGAGATCTTTCGAAGTGTGAAGACATTAAGGTGGTGTCCAAGTTTACCATGATATCAACAAAACCAAGAAACAAGTGTTTCATGTTATACAATGAAACTTTTGCATTCGTCCGGGAAAAACGACAAAATGGTAAATTCTTGTGTGATATATTATTACAGAGGCAATGTGAAATTTTTTTCACTGCTCCTTGTGAATCGGAATTGGTAAATATTGTTTTAATGAGAAAGAGGACTCAAATGTCAAGGCGACTTGCGGAAAGGGAAGAGCTGTGTAGAAAAGTGGTGTGCCTGTCGCATAATGACGGATATGTGCTTGTGCCGATGTTACATGGTACGGAAAATTAATGACACAGGTAATGAAAACATGATACTTGAATGCATATAGTTCAGTTTAATCACCTTCACTTGATAGTTTGAGATTTTACTGTGCAGTATCTAACAATTATTCTTACTAACATCACTTTACAGTGTCATTTATACAGCTAGTAAATGTTCCAAATAAACTTCTTGAAAATGATCATGATGAACATTTCTTATTCATATAGAATGTGGGTCAGAGCAGTGTGGATAGAGAAGGACAAAGAATTAGAGGATGACTGAAGTCCCAGATCTTTGGGTGAAAGGAGAGCATTGGCCACCTATTGCCAATGCTGAGAAGGCAATGAAAACAAGGCAGACATCCACGCAGAGTTGGAGGATGTTTTAGTTAGTAAAGCTAAAGTATAAATCCTGTATAAATGAATAAATTAATTACAGCTTTGGCATGTTTGGTAAATAAGTAGTTCTTAATGGTGATTTTATAAAAAATTGAAGTTCTTTGTTAAATGAAAATGTCCTGTAATGGACCTGGTATTTTTCCAAAAATATATCAGTGCTCCTTGTAAAGTTTATTGATGCTTTTCTATAGATCCATTACTTGTACCAAATAATTATGCTGAAACTACAGCGGTCAAGGACCCATTTTTTTTAAAGTGTATTTAAGAATAGATTTAAATTGAAACTGTGTGTTAAAATTTTGTGTAAAGAAAGGAACATAAATTTCCAAGGGAATTTCAACCTTCCTCTGGTCACACAATGCTTTAATATGTATATAATATATATATATATACGAGATAATTTTAATCGGAGACATATTCAGTGATATTTAAATTTTAATTCTTAGAATCCCGCAAAGACTGTGAAGAGTACGATAACACTACAACAATAGAAAACACTGATGATGAGGACGAGCCCGAGCTAGAGAAAACAAAAGAAGAAAAGATAAGCCAACTTTGTGACGGGTAGATTGCTTAATTAGTATTATTTAACTTAAGTTTCTATAAGGATTTATTTAAGGTTGGTTGTGAAACAAGTTTCAAAACTTATTCTAACAGCTATACCTCTCCATCATTGTCATATTATGCGTGAAGAGAAGCAAGCTTTGAAGTTTTGTGCACACTTAAGTTTAACATCATTGAAAAAAACATATAAATCATTCTCGTAGAGAAGGGGGAAGAGTGATTCTTTCAATTTAATAAAAGAAGAACAGGAATAAAATTGTTTTCATCTGAGTGAATTTAAATAAACATTTGAGACTTCAGTCTGATGTTAAACAAATCATATTCTAAATAGATATTCCAGTATGACTGCCCTTTTAAAGTGTCTTTTTGTATGAATATTTATATGTATGATTTACAGCAGAGACCTGTAAAGTGACCACTAATGAACCTAACAGTAAAGGAATCGACAAAATCAAGTATGTATAGTTATCCATTATTTGATGCAGTACAGAATCCATTTAACTATCCACCGTTATATGACTGAAATACTGTTGAAAAACAGCGTTAAATCCAAAACAAACAAAGGTCTTTTGAAAGGGGACCAGCTAAATCAATAATAGAAAGTGATGCCAAATGTTTATGTATTAATTCAACAATTTGTCACAAGTGCCATGCAATAGCGAATAGGAGAACAACATAACTATAATATTATTTAGATTAAATTCATGAGACTTCATTTAATCAGCCTCAAGTATAAACTCTCAGGTAATATAAGATATATTGGAATCATCATACATATTGTTTTAAATGTGTTCATTGCTTTTAACTACTATTTCATCGTATGCATTCAATAAGTTCACGTGGATGTGGTAGGGCATGATTTTATGCTTGCAGAAGGAATTCCACTACCAGTACCACCTGCCAAACTTTCAGTACAGGACTCGAGGAAGAAAAAGGTGGACAGTCCAAGGTTGTAGCTATCTTTGCCTGTTGGCAATGAAGATAGGCATAGGTTCAAGATCTCCATTGTCTAAAAAGGGGTCTACAAGTACGTCCCAGTAAGAGGATAAGCAAAGGTCAGATGCATCTTATAAATCTAAAACAAACAGGTCTGAAGATAGTTGTAGGTCTTCACTTGAGTCACAAAAGGACATTCGTGGCTCCTGGTCAGATCTGTCTAGGGATAGCCCTTCAAATCATACACTATTTCAAAGGTCTAAGGACAGTCATAGGTCACCATCAGGCGCACAGAGAGATGGTCACAGTTCAGGGGTGTCGAGGGGTAGCCAGCCGGGAGGGTCAAGGGATATTTACAGGTCAGGGTCAGAGAGAGATAGTCATAAGTCAGGGTCAGAGGGGTCAAGGGATAGTCGGTCAAAAGAGTACAGGTATAGCCAAGAGCCGCATTTGGGGGCCCAGAGGGACAGAAGAAGTAGGTCAAGGTCAGGTTCAACAGATAGTAGGTCAAGATCACGTCACTCCAGGGATTTTAATAGGTCACCATCAGTTTCGCATAGTGACAGGTCAGGGTCAGAGGACAGAAATTCACTTAGGTCAAGGTCACGACGGTCCAGGGACAGTAATAGGTCCGGGTCCCATAGATCTTTTCATTATTGTAGGTCCGGGTCACTAATTTCAGATGAGGGCCAAAGATCTGGTTCAAACATGTACGATGACAGACTTAGTTCTGAATTGCTAAGGTCCTCTGACAAAGATAAGTATGGTTCATACAGGCAAGGTGCACTGCAGCCTAGAGACAGCCATTTGCTGAGCTCTACACCATCACACAGTAGCCATCTAGCAACAGCCGCAAATGAGAAGAGAGAGGCATTTCCAGTGTCTGAAGCAAGTAAGTGCATATGTTATGATACCAAAGGCAAAATAGTTACAAATATTAATTAAATTTTAGTTCCCTCTTCAGGTTTTTAGTTCTGGAATATAGTTTTAGCTTAGCATTTACAAAAATTAACCGAAGAAAGTTGAATGTCTTTTAGGGTTTATTGTAATATTAAATTGTTTAATTGAAAACTGTTAACGAGAGTTACTTTGAATTTCAGAATTCCAGAAAAAAGTTCTACATTTAATAATTTGTTTGTTTGTTTTGGGTTTAACGCCGTTTTTCAACAGTATTTCAGTCATGTAACGGCGGGCAGTTAACCTAACCAGTGTTCCTGGATTCTGTACCAGTACAAACCTGTTCTCCGCAAGTAACTGCCAACTTCCCCACATGAATCAGAGGTGGAGGACTAATGATTTCAGACACAATGTCATTTATCAAATAGTCACGGAGAACATACGCCCCGCCCGAGGATCGAACTCAGGACCCCGCGATCCGTAGACCGACGCTCTACCTATTGAGCTAAGCGGGCGGGCACATTTAATAATGATTACTCCTTAGGTATGTAAAAATTGTTCATCTAAAGACGCAACGTTTTTACCTTTGATTTCTTTCATACTTTCGTTGACCGTGTATATTTGAATTTTATATAGTAGTATTGTAAAAATGTTTATAAACCTTACCTTAAAAAAAAAAAACAAAAAAAAACCAACAACAAGAGCTCGTCGAACAAGAAAAGCCCCCCTTGATGCATTCAGTAATTGCACAAGGAACAGAAATTATATGCTCACCGTAAACAAAAGTTCTACCATTCTGGTTTAATCTGACCTTGACCTTTAACCTATTAACCTAACAAGAGTTTACAGAGTGATCTTGGCGCCATCCACGGAGCCATGTTTGAATGTTCCAAATTTCAAGACTAGCTCAAGGTCAAACTTCATTTCGGTACAAAACAATGTGTATGTGGTCCAAATTTGAAAGCTGTGGCTTGAGAAATGTGAAAGCAGGTCACTAGGTCAATTTCAAGGTAAAGTTGATTTCGGTAGACAGAACTATGCATGTGCTTCAAATTTGGAGGCTGTAGCTTGAGAAATGTGAAAGTAGTTAATAGATAACAAGAGGACCATGATGGTCCTGAATCGCTCACCTATCCCCACATGACCCAGTGTTGAACTGAGTATGACGTTGTTTTTTCTATTATTTGACATAGTGACCTAGTTTTTGAGCACATGTGACCTAGATATCATCAAGATAAAAAATTCTGACCAATTTTCATGAAGATCCATTGAAAAATATGACCTCTAGAGAGGTCACAAGGTTTTTCTATTATTTGACCTAATGACCTAGTTTTTGAAGGCACGTGACGCACTTTTGAACTTGACCTAGATATCATCAAGTGAACATTCTCACCAATTTTCATGAAGATCTCATGAAAAATATGGCCTCTAGAGAGGTCACAAGGTTTTTCTATTTTTCGCCCTACTGACCTAGTTTTTGAACGCACACGACCCAGTTATGAACTTGACCTAGATATCATCAAGCTGAACACTCCCACCAATTTTCATGAAGATCCATTGAGAAATATGGTCTCTAGAGACATCACAAGGTTTTTCTATTTTTAGACCTACTGACCTAGTTTTTGACCGCATGTGACCCAGTTTCGAACTTGACCTAGATATCATCAAGGTGAACATTCTGACCAATTTTCATGAAGATCCATTGAGAAATATGGCCTCTAGAGAGCTCACAAGGTTTTTCTATTTTTAGACCTACTGACCTAGTTTTTGACCCCACGTGACCCAGTTTCAAACTTGACCTAGATATCATCAAGGTGAACATTCTGACCAATTTTCATGAAGATCCATTGAGAAATATAGCCTCTAGAGACATCACAAGGTTTTTCTATTTTTAGACCTACTGACCTAGTTTTTGACCGCATGTGACCCAGTTTCGAACTTGACTTAGATATCATCAAGATGAACATTCTGATCAATTTTCATGAAGATCTCTTGAAAAATATGGCCTCTAGAGAGGTCACAAGGTTTTTCTATTTTTAGATCTACCGACCTAGTTATTGACCGCACGTGACCCAGTTTTGAATCTGACTTAGATATCATCAAGATGAACATTCTGACTAATTTTCATAAAGATCCCATGAAAAATATGGCCTCTAGAGAGGTCACAAAGTTTTTCTATTTTCAGACCTACTGACCTAGTTTTTGACCCCACGTGACCGTGTTTCAAACTTGACCTAGATATCATCAAGGTGAACATTCTGACCAATTTTCATGAAGATCCATTGAGAAATATGGCCTCTAGAGAGGTCACAAGGTTTTTCTATTTTTAGACCTACTGACCTACTTTTTGACCCCATGTGACCCAGTTTCGAACTTGACCTAGATATCATCAAGGTGAACATTCTGACCAATTTTCATGAAGATCTCGAGAAAAATATGGCCTCTAGAGAGGTCACAAGGTTTGTCTATTTTTAGACCTACTGACCTAGTTTTTGACCGCATATGACCCAGTTTCGAACTTGACCTAGATATCATCAAGATGAACATTCTGACCAACTTTCATAAAGATCCCATGAAAAATGTGACCTCTAGAGTGGTCACAAGCAAAAGTTTACGCACGCACGCACGGACGGACGCACGCACGCACGGACGACGGACGACGGACGCCACGCGATCACAAAAGCTCACCTTGTCACTTTGTGACAGGTGAGCTAAAAATCAAGGTCAAATTTCAATTCAGAACACAAAAATATGCATGCGGTCCAAATTTGAAGCCTGTAGCTTCAAAAATGTGAAAGTAGGTCACTAGGTCAATCTCAAGATCAAAGTTCATTTTGGTACACAAAACTCTGCGTGTGGTTCAAATTTGAAGGCTGTAGCTTGAGAAATGTGAAAGTAAGTCACTAGGTCAAAATCAAGGTCAAATTTTATTTCGGAACACGAAACTAGCAAGTGGTCCAAATTTAAAGCCTGTACCTTCAGAAATGTGAAAGTAGGTCACTAGGTTAATCTCAAGATCAAGGTTCATTTCAGTACACAAAACTATGCCTGTGGTTCAAATTTGAAGACTGTAGCTTGAGAAATGTGAAAGTAGGTCACTAGGTCAAAATCAAGGTCAATTTTTATTTTGGAACAAAAAAACTATGCATGTGGTCCAAATTTGAAGCCTGTACCTTCAAAAATGTGCAAGTAGGTCACTAGGTCAATAACAAGGTCAAATTTTTTTTCGGTACACAAACCTATGTATGTGGTCCAAATTTGAAGGCTGTAGCTACAGAAATGTGAAAGTAGGTCACTAGGTCAAGATCAAGGTCAACTCATGTCAAGGTTCATCTTGCCACTCAAAACTATACATGTGGTCCAAATTTGAATGATGTAAGTTATGAACATGAAGATTCTAAGTTTTTCCCTATATAAGTCTATATGAACCATATGACCCCTGGGGCAGGGCCATATTTGACCCTAGAGGGATAATTTGAACAAACTTGGTAAAAAACCACTAAATGATGCTACATTACAAAATACCAAAGCCATAGTCTTTGTGGTTTGGACAAGAAGATTTTCAAAGTTATTCCCTATATAAGTCTATGTACACCATGTGACCCCCAGGGCGGAGCCATATTTGATCCTAGGGGAATAATTTGAACAATCTTAGTAGAGGACCATTAGATGATGTTATGTACAAAATATCAAAGCCCTAGGCCCTGTGGTTTTGGACAAGAGGTTTTTCAAAGTTTTTTCCTATATAAGTCTATATAAACCATGTGACCCCCGGGGTGGGGCCATATTTGACCCCAGGGAAATAATCTGAACAAACTTGGTAGAGGACCACTTATGTATGAAACTGGTTGGATTTATGTTGGAAACTGGTTGGATTTAAATTGGTAACAAGTTGGAAATTGGTTGGATATTAGTCGGAAAAGAGTTGGATTTATGTTGGAAATTGGTTGAAATTGGTTGGATATTCGTCTGTATCTGACGTTGGATTGACGTCGGATTCTGACGTCTAAACAATTTTCATATACAACCATAAACCAACGTCTATCCAACATCAGATTTCGACGTCTAACCAACGTCAATTGTTTGCTGGGTTGCTAACCAACAGACAGACAGACAGACGGAGACCGAGGCGATAACATAATACATCCCTTCGAGCATATAAAAAGGAATCGAGATCTTATGGTGATACAAGTTGTGTGCAAGTTTGGTTAAAATCAAATTATAAATGAAGCTGCTATTGGGCAGACAAGGTCAAAATAACTAATTTTGGCCCTTTCAGGGACCATAAGTCTGGAACCCATTAAGTGATCTGGCCGGTTCAAGAAAGGAACCAAGATCTTATGGTGACACAAGTTTTGTGCAAGTTTGATTAAATTCAAATCATAAATGAAGCTGCTGTTGTGCAGGCAAGGTCAAAATAGCTAATTCCAGCCCTATCGGGGCCATAACTCTGGAACCCGTAACAGAATCTGGCCAGTTCAAGTAAGGAACCAAGATCTTGTGGTGATACACATGGTTCATACAGATGTTTCAAAACAAAATTCAAGTACTTTTCAAGGATTCCCCCCCCCCCCCCTATTTTCAAGGACTACAATATCGTATTTGTCACATTTATTTCTTTTACTCGTGACGAATTCTGTCGATTTTCTACAAAATAAACACCGTGACGATAACCTGGAAATGGCCTTCAATTCAGCACCAATAAAGTTAGAGTACTAAAACCCGTCCCGGTACAATACCGTACTATCATTTACTCGTCAGTAAGCCCTGTCGAAGATAGGTCTATCATTTGTTCACCTTTTTTTCCACGATATTTTGGTCTGATCTGTTATTTTTTCTATTCGCAAAACATCAATTCAAGGTCAATTAATCAAAATTTACTCATTTTTTTCAAAATTCAAGTATTTTTCAAGGAGTTTTTGGCAGTTTCAAATTCAAGTACTTTTCAAGTACTAGGCATCAAATCCAAGTACTTTTCAAGACCTGTGTGAACCATGGTTGTGTGCAAGTTTGGTTAAAATAAAATCATAAGTGAAGCTACTATTGTGCAGACAAAGTCAAAATAGCTAATTCTGGCCCTTTCAGGGGCCATAACTCTGGAACCCATAATGGAATCTGGCCAGTTCAAGAAAGGAACCAAGATCTTATGGTGATACAAGTTGTGTGCAAGTTTGGTTAAAATAAAATCATAACTGAAACCACTATCGTGCAGACAAGAAATTGTTGACGGATGCACAGACGGACGGACGAAGGGTGATCACAGAAGCTCACCTTGTCACTATGTGACAGGTGAGCTAAAAATGACAGAAATTGAGCAAACAGTTTTAGACAAAAGTGATAATTCTAATTGTGAGGAATTTAATTTTGATGAGTGGGATAAAGCACTAGTCTTGGAACCAAGGTCTTACGGTGATACAAGTTGTGTGCAAGTTTGGTAAAAATCAAATCATAAATAAAGCTGCTATTATGAAGACAAGGTCAAAATAGCTAATTCTGGTCCTTTCAGCGGCCATAACTCTGGAACCCATAATGAGATCTGGCCAGTTCAAGAAAGGAACCAAGATCTTATGGTGATACAAGTTGTGTGCAAGTTTGGTTAAAATAAAATCATAACTGAAACCACTATCGTGCAGACAAGAAATTGTTGACGGATGCACAGACGGACTGACGACGGACGAAGGGTGATCACAGAAGCTCACCTTGTCACTATGTGACAGGTGAGCTAAAAATGACAGAAACTGAGCAAACAGTTTTAGACAAAAGTGATAATTCTAATTGTGAGGAATTTAATTTCGATGAGTGGGATAAAGGCACTAGTCTTAGATTACCAAGAAAAGTTGTTCAATGTCTTGGATTACCAAGAAAAGTTGTTCAATGTCTCCGCCAGGAAGAACTCGTGAAAAAAGAGACACTAAAACTTGTTGAGGTGGCGGATCTGAAATCAATTGGACTACCTTTAGGGTCAGTTAAGCTTATTATGGAACAAGTGAAGAAATGGAATGGTTGTGCCGTCAACACACCTACATTACCGAGTGACTCTACAACTGAGACTTTACTCGATGCGGCAGTTAAGACACTTGATAATTTGCTGCTTACAGAAAATCACTTTACTGCCCATCCGAACCAGGACACACCAAACAATCCAGTTAATTACATTGACCCTAGAGCTCTGAAGGCAAAATCAAAAAACGCTGTCACCTATAACACTTTCTCACAGAAAAATGTAAGAAAAGACAACAGAATAGGCAAAAGAATTTGTGCTGAGAATGGGAGTAAACGATTCAGAGGAGCTAGTACTGCGTACCTAGAAGGATCACCCATACCTTGGCATCTTCACTGAAGAATGAAGAGCTGCAATATGCAATTGCTTAACCACCTTTTGTCAACTGGGGAGTTGCACCGCAGCAATATAGAATTTTATCTCGATTTAACTGAGATATACCAATGGAGTAGTGTACTGAACTTTCATCACACTTACAGAGAGCTCCAAGCCAAGCACAACTTTGAGTGGGGGACGTTCTCAGCAAGTAACTGTCAACTTCCCCACATAAATAAGAGGTGGAGGATGAATGATTTCAGATGCAGTATCTTTTACCAAATCATCACAGAAAACATATGCCCCACCTGGGGATCGAACTCACAACCCCTTTATTTCTGTTGATTAGACTTTCAGTACGATAAATAGGGAATCTTTGTACTCTCAAAGTACCTGATATTCAACTTTTGGCTAACACTGTTATTTTTATTATATATATTTCCCTTTCTGCAGAATACAGGCAATGGAACTGATTACATGTTGGCTACCACACCGGCTGTTCTGTTCAGACAACAACAAAGTGTCATGGGTGTGATGGAGTGAGTCAAATTAATAAAATAATCTAAAGGCAGGTCATGTAATCAACAATTTTGAACCCCTTGCAGAGGTTCAAAGAAGCGGGGCACAGCTACAAACGAATTAACTCAAATATGCACTGTTTCCGATAGTGATTTTAGTTAGGTTATTTTCTTGACTAAGTTTCCTGTGAAGTTTAGTGGTATGTATGCATTCACTTTCTCGAACCCGTGATTAGTTCTCAAATCTTGATACACATGTATACATAAGACACATTCTGGGTTGACTGGTAAAAACAAGTTTAAGGACTTTGATTGTTTAAACTTTCGTAACTGATTCGTAAAATCGGGATTGCATGTTTAAACAATATTTACAATTTCAAATGGTGGCGGTCCACAATGAAAAAGAGTAAAACACATGCACGTACACATGCACGCACTGTTTCTACTTTGGATATTTTGTGTAAAGATTAATGCAATGGTTAAACCATTCCACTTACTTAAGTTAGAGTATTATAGAGGTATTTTACTTTAATTTCTACTAACAGTAAATACAAAAAGAATTATTTCCTTGACTTGTTGCATTTTGCTGATTCCTTTATCATTCAGGTCAAGCACTGTTGCAGAGACGCTGCATGATGAAGCGAATCAAGGAGCATGCTACCTTCTTCATAACCAGTTTGTCCGAGGATCTGTTTTTGATGGAAGTTCGAGAAGGTCATGTGTTCAAGGACGCAGTCAGTCTTATTCAATTTTCTCAAGATGATCTTCACAGTTCGCTACGAATACGCTTTCTTGGAGAAGATGGTGTAGACCTTGGTGGTCTACGGCAGGAGTTCTGGACATTGTTGGTTCACAGAATATGTTATTCTTCATTAGTTATAGGTACCTTTATCATTTTCAATTTTACACGTATACACCAAAGGAAATTGTGTTATTTCTAATAATAATTATCACTGTGTCTTTCTAATAAACTAAAATTTAGACTGGGTAAAATTAATAATGTTGAATAAACAAGAGATCACAGAGTGATCTTGGTGCCCACCAATGTGCCATTTTTGAGTGTTCCAAATTTCAAGACTTATTGACAAGCTCAAGGTCAAATTTCATTTCCGTACACAACACTGTGTACGTGGTTCAAATTCGAAAGCTGTAGCTTGAGAAATGTGAAAGTAGGCAACTAGGTCAATGTAAAGGTCAAAGTTTGTTTCGGTACATAAAACCATGCATGTGGTCCAAATTTGAAGGCTGTAGCTTGAGAAATGTGAAAGTAGGTCACTGGGTCAAAATCAAGGTCAAATTTCATTTCGAAACACAAAACTATGCATGTGGTCCAAATTTGAAGCCTGTACCTTCGAAAATGTGAAAGTAGGTCACTAGGTCAATGTCAAGGTCAAAGTTTTATCGATACACAAAACTATGCATGTGGTCAAAATTTGAAGGCTGTAGCTTGAGAAATGTGGAAGTAGGTCACTAGGTCAAAATCAAGGTCAAATTTCATTTCCGAACATGAAACTATGCATGTGGTCTGAATTTGAAGCCTGTACCTACAAAAAATGTGAAAGTAGGTCACTTGGTCAATGTCAAGGTCAAAGTGTTTTCTGGTGCACAAAACTATGCATGTGCTCCAAATTTGAAGGCTGTATAGCTTGAGAAAATGTGAAAGTAGGTCATTAGGTCAAAATCAATGTCAAATTTCATTTCAAAACCAAAATTATGCATGTGGTCCAAATTTGAAGACTGTACCTTTAAAAATGTGAAAGTAGGTCACCAGGTCAATGTCGAGGTCAAAGTTTTTTCGATACACAAAACTATGCAGGTGGTCCAAATTTGAAGGCTGTAGCTTGAGAAATGTGAAAGTAGGTCACTAGTTCAAAATCAATGTCAAATTTCATTTTAAAACACGGAACTATGCATATGGTCCAAATTTGACGCCTGTACCTTCAAAAATGTGAAAGTAGGTCACTAGGTCAAAATCAAGGTCAAAGTTTTTTCCGGTGCACAAAACTATGCATGTCGTCCAAATTTGAAGGCTGTAGCAACAGAAATGTGAAAGTAGGTCACTAGGTCAAAATTAAGGTCAACTCATGTCAAGGTTCATCTGCCACTCAAAAATATACATGTGGTCCAAGTCTGAATGTTGTAGTTATTGACAAGAAGATTTTAAAAGCTTTTCCCTATATAAGTCTATATGAAGCATGTGACCCCCGGGCGGGGCCATATTTGACCCCAGGGGGATAATTTGAACAAACTTGGTAGAGAACCACTAGATGATGCTACATTACAAATATCAAAGCCCTAGGCTTTGTGGTTTGGACAAGAAGATTTTCAAAGTTTTTCCCTATATTAGTCTATGTAAACCATATGACCCCCTGGGCGGGGCCATATTTGACCCTAGGGGTATAATTTGAACAATCTTAGTCGAAGATCACTAGATGATGTCACATACAAAATATCAAAGCCCTAGGCCCTGTGGTTCTGGACAAGAGGTTTTTCAAAGTTTTTCCCTATATAAGTCTATATAAACCATGTGACCCCCAGGGCGGGGCTATATTTGACCCCCGAGAAATAATTTGAATCATCTTGGTAGAGGACCACTAGATGATGCTTCAAACCAAATATCAAAGCCCTAGGCCCTGTGGTTTTGGACAAGAAGGTTTTCAAAGTTTTTCCATATATAAATCTATGTAAATTATAGAAATAAACAAAGGGCCATAACTCACTCATAAATTGTTGAACCAGGCTGATTTTCAGGGGGACACAACTAGGGTACCAATACATCATTCTGACAAAGTTTGGTCAAAATCCCCCCAGTAGTTTCTGAGGAGATGCGATAACGAGAAATTGTTAACGGACGGACGGACGGACGGACGGACGGAATGACGGACGGATGGACCACGGACGCAGAGTGATTTTAATAGCCCACCATCTGATGATGGTGGGCTAAAAATCAGGTGTAGATAAGACAATCTCACTGCAGTGTTAAGTCTGCAGCTAGTACATCAAAGGCAAAATTACAGGGTATACCTTTAAAGATCATACTGAAAACAGCAGGGTGGTCAAATGCCAAAATTTTTGCAACATACTATGACACACCAATGTTACTGAATCAAAATTTTAAAGAAGTGTTTGATTATAATTACATTTATATGTGTGTGAGACAGATTATGTGTACCAGTGAATGTTTAGAAAATTAAATAGGTAGTTTGAAGATATCTACTGTGTTCTTTTTTGTACATTTAGTTTATACTTTTCGGAAGTCTCTATGGGGTCCCTTATTTTTTTTATTTTTTTCAAGTATAGGTCATATGGTGGCTTTCCAGCTTTGATGGTGGAGGAAGACCCTAGGTGCCCCTTTGTGCATTATTTCATCACAAGCGGGCACCTCAGGGTAGAACCACCGGCTTTCCGTAAGCCAACTGGATGGCTTCCTCACATGAAGAAGCAACGACCCGAGTGAGGCTCAAACCCACATCTGTGAGGGGCAAGTGATTCTAAGTCAGCGATCTTAACCACTCAGCCAGAGGCCCCTCCCTTGGTACAGGAAACCTGTGAAGGTATCACAGGTTGAACAGACATCAAGAAAGATAATGAAAAGCAAGTTGAGTGAAATACTGGTACAGCTACAGTTTACAGTGTCATCCACCTCTGATGAACAGCTAGTCTAAAATGGCATCAATCACTTGTAACTTAACAGATCCTCAGGTTTCTCCATTATTTTTACAGTAACGATTTGGAGCAAAACCGTTAGCTACTACATCTTTGCAGCTTAAAGAACCGTCAAAGCCTGCTTTTACAGCCTCTCCTTGTAAATAAAAGCAAGTTTTTAGAAAGGCAGCAGGACAGTAACTCAGTTATGAAGATGATAATGACAAGTACATGGTCAATTTGCACAGAACCTCAGAAACCACCAAGTACAATTTGACAAGTTTTTTTCTTTAACATAATAATTTACATATTTAATAGAAATACACATTTGTTGTCAAACTTGTCCTGATATGCTTTTTTAAATAGATTATGTGATGACCTGGTGCAAAGCTGAAGGAAAGAAGCTACCATAAAAAGAGTGTCATATGCTAGAAAGCAGCTGAAAAACAAATGAAAACAAAACAAAATTAATGTCAACATTTAAAAGAATTAATTTGTCTTTTTGAAATAGCTTAAATATCAATGTATATATGCATTTATTTTTAGCAAAAGCTTTAATTACATGTAATATTTTATTTTATATTAGTCATTAAATATTGAAACTCAGTATTTTGTCAAAATATTCTGTCAGCCCCATCTTTTTTTACAAAGTAATCTACTGGCGTAATTTTTAAAGGACGTAATTTACAGGTGCACTTCTTATATGGCACAATTTTGTTTATACATGTAAATTTACCACACACACAATGGATTTTTCCACCCATAGTCTTCATTTCCATTTGAAAAAAAAATCGAGCTCATTTATATATTAAGTGCCATTTTAACGCCTATATTCTGTGACATTTTAATTTAACAGTTGGTTTCTGGTTGTACAACCACTTTACAGTTGTAATCTGCTCTGTTTGTTTATATGTCACCTTAAAATGAGCTGGAAATGATACTGATAACTTTTAAGGACAACATTCCGAAGCAAAAAATAAAGAAAGAAAATACATGTATACAAAGAAAGAGATTGCTCAATGTCAGAACCATGCTAGAAAACATGTCAAACTGCTATGTCACCGCCTGGCATATTACCTATCTGATCCCACACTGCAGCTTGACAGTCGGATTCATGTGTTATTTCACCTTTTTATGAACCGCCAACAGTCAATAACAAAAGAAAGTTGTGTCTTTTAAGTAAAGAATGTAGTGGTCATGGCAGATATGGGAGATGTATTTTTCTCGGTAATAAATTTTTTACCTGTGCTGAAATAGAAAGTTGTCATTGAGGATGTGTCACTAGTTATGACTTGTCTGAATATAAGACCACCAAGTAAGCCATGCCTTTAAAAAAAAAAAAGATGAATGAATTGAGAAAGTGACTGTACTGAATGGACAAGAAGATCAGAGGTACATAAAGCGTGTGTCTAAAATTGACAGAAGGAGCAATGCTGTCAACATTCAGTTTGATGTCTCATTTTTACGAAGACCTTGTGGAGGCTTTGAGGCTGCACAACAAAGCTTCAGGGTTGCAGTTGATCACTACCTGTTGCAAATGCCATAGCTAACAAGCGCTGCAGAAAAAAACTGCAATCATACCTCTAGTAATTACATAAAAAACTACAGTCAGAGGCCTAAATTGCCTCCAGTGTGCAATCACTCCTACATCAAAGCCTGGACAAAACAACACATTCTGGACTGGTAAAACAACAATTGAGAACTACAGACGCTAGCACACAAGTAACAAAGGCTATCAACAATTTCAAATGGGACAAAAATTATATTTCGTACCCTATAATTATGTGCCTGCTCCATTGGCTTCGAACACTTGAAAGAAACATACGTTCATTTCAACTGCAAAGTATTTCATGACATATCTAAGACTCGAGTTACAGCACCACAGAGCTTTCAGACTACATGGGCAAAACTTTGTACACAGAGGCAGTTTAGCCATTAAATACATAACACAGTGTCTGAGCGGTAATCATACTACGGTTCTGCTGGGAGAATTCCATGGTGTGCATTCACCACCTTCAACATTACACTATTAAATCCCTACCCTATAGCACTCACCTTGAATTAAACAAGAGAAGTCGCTCACCTGAGAAACATACAATAACAGTGTAAACATGTTTTACCTAATGATTTCATGGAGACAAATATTCTGACCAATTTTCATTAAGACTGGACCAAAAAGCAAGGCCTCTTGAATGTAAACAAGCTTATTCTTTTATTCTTTGACCTGGTGACCTAGTTTTTGAACCTACATGACCCAGATAAAAATTCATATGATATTTCATGCACACAAAGATTCTGACCAAGTTTCATGCACATCAAATGAACAAGAGTGTTAACAAGCTTTTCCTTTGATTTGACCGGGTGACCTAATTTTTGACCCCATATGACCCAGTTTTAAACTTAGCCTAGGAATCATCAAGATAAACATTTTGGCCAAGTTTCATGAAGACAGGGTCATAAATGTGATCTCAAGAGTGGTAACAAGCTTTTCCTTGATCTGACCAGGTGACCTAGTTTTTGACCCCATATGACCCCAGCTTCGAATTTATCTTAGAAATCATCAAGATAAACATTCTGAAAAAGTTTCATGAAGATAGGGCCATAAATGTGGCCTCTAGGTTGTTAACTTATTTGATTCGAACTGATGACCTAGTTTTTGACCTGACATGACCCAGTTTCTATCCAGGCCTAGATACCATTAAGATAATCATTCTGTGCAAGTTTGTTTCAAATCAAATTAAAAACAAGGAGCTGCGTTCAATAAACGTTTGATGCCCCCGGTGGCATCCTTGTCGATACAAAGCAACCCAAGTCCAAAACGAGGTCAAGGTCAAACTGAGGTCAGGTGATGTTTGAAGATGGGGAATGGTCACAGGTTACATCTGTATTAGTATCAATTCATTCTTGTAAGCGGTATTGATGCTACGCGAAATGGTCCTATTTGGTTAACCAAGAGATGGCCCATATAAAGCAATCTAAGTCCAAAATGAGTCAAGGTCAAGGTCAAACTGAGGTCAGGTGACGTTTGAAGATGAGGAATGGTCACATGTTACATCTGTATTAGTATCAATACATTCTTTTAAGCGGTATTGATGCTAGGCGAAACGGGCCCATTTGGTTAACCAAGAGATGGCCCATATAAAGCAACCTAAGTCCAAAATGAGGTCAAGGTCAAGGTCAAACTGAGGTCAGGTGATGTCTGAAGATGAGGAATGGTCACAGGTTACATCTGCATAAGTATCAAGTCATTCTAGTAAGGGGTATTGATGCTAGATGAAACGGTCCCATTTGGTTAACCTCGTACGGACGGACAGGACGATCACTATATGCCTCCCGCATCAGTAGATGCCGGGGGCGTAATGAAACCTCTGTATGGCTGAAAGGGCCAAACTAGAAAATTTTCCCACTTTTAGGGGCAGTAACTCCGGAACCCATGATGAAATCTAGTCGGTTTTCGACAGAAACTGAGATTTTATTGTGACCTAAGTCGTGTGGTAAGTGTGGTTAAAATCAAATATAAAATGTCACTTCTCTCGTGTTCATAAGGTAAAAATCAACAAATTTTGGCTATTTCAGGGGTCAATCAGGGGCTTTAACTCCAGAACCTATGATTGAATCTGAAAGATTCATCATGGGATCCAAGATTTATTGTTGGTGAAGATATTTTGCAAGTTTGTATCAAATCAGACCATAAATGAAGTCTCTATATGGCTGCAAAAGCCAAAATAGCAAGTTTTGGCCCTTTAAGGGCATGTGACATGTTCAGGCCAATGTGACCTTGACCTTTGATCAAGTGACCCAAAAATCAATAGGGGTCATCTAGTCTGCATGTCCAATCATCCTATAAAGTTCCAACATTCTGGGTCAAGCGGTTCTCAAGTAAATGACCGGAAATGGTCTTCCTTGTTCAGGCCCCTGTGACCTTGACCTTTAACGCAGTGATCTTAAAATCAATAGTGGCCATCTACTCCGCATGACCAATCATCCTATAAAGTTTCAACATTCTTGGTGAAGTGGTTCTCAAGTTATTGATCAGAAATGGTTTTCCATGTTCAGGCCCCTGTGACCTTGACCTTTGATGGAGTGACCCCAAAAGCAATAGGGGTCGTCTACTCCATAAGCCCTGCCAACCTATGAAGTTTGGAGGTTCTAGGTCAAATGGTTCTCCAGTTATTGGTCGGAAATGAAATGTGACATACTGAAGGACGGACGGACAGGGTAAAAACAATATGTCTTCCCTGGGGGAGACATAACTACTTCAGCAATGGCAAAACGCACAATGATTAGTCAATTTTTCCTCCAAAACAGTTAAAAACAGGTTAGTGTGAAAGCGATCTAGCACTTCTTTCCAAGTGGAAGAAAAGGAAGAGATACGATACAAAACAAAGTCTGACTATTCAACCCCAAGACAATTCGACCCAAGAGCTCTTGAAACTATTTGACCTCAAAGAATTCAATCCCAAATACAGTTATATTGTATAGTTTTTCTGTCTAAAAAACAAACAAAAAATCTCAGATCTGTCTGTCTAGCAGGTGTAAACATGTCTAAAAATTTCAAGGCATTATTTCTACTTCTAGATCACTATATTCGTACTTGATACTTCGGTATAAAATTTCAGCTCGATTCCCATCGTTTTGTGTTGCACATGCAGAACATGCCAGTAAATTTAATTATTCAGATAATAATATGAAATACAACTTCATTATTAATGCATAATATATGATACACAACAGGCTAATCTATATATAAAATAGAGATTGATATTTTGTTTATTTCAGAGACTTGGATAGTGGTCTGATATGATGACACAAAGAAGCTGTCAGATATATACAGAGCATCACAAATTGAAACTGACGAGGGGGCAACTGGCCTAGATCATCAGTTTAAAGAAGAGAAGGCCCATCTCGCACCATGGAAAGGGCAGGTTCTTTCCAGCCAGGACTGCAATTCCATGTGTTACCTATGTAATTCATTAATTTAAAGGCAGTGGCTAGGTTGGTCTAGGTATAGACGATTCTATAAATTAAGTGATTATCTCCCCTTAATACTCTCTGCGTCCGCCATTTTGTGAAAATCAATTGATTAGGCCAAATTGACGTGATATTTTGACAAAATGCCATATTCAAACAGTTCAGGAAAGCAATGTGTTGCAGTAGGATGTAACAATAATCAAAAGAAACTGTACAGCTGGCAAAATTCTGATTGTAAAGTTCATACTGGGAGAACTCACAAAGACTGTCCGTTAGTGATGGGCCGATTAGCGGATATAATCGATTGACGGCTAGAAAAGTCCAACCGATTCCGATAATCGATTATGTTTTCTCAGAGTCGATAGCGGGTACGAATCTACACGGGTATGAACGAAGGTTTCCGAAGGGAAATACGGTGCTAGAGAATTAATGTTTACCTTAGAAATATCCGAAATATGGTCTACCTGCATGCATAACGGATAAAACAGAAGTATGCCGACAATCAAACGTTAGTATTTCGTTTCAGTTATCCAATGAAAATGGATTTAACATCTTACAGTTAGGATCAGCTGTTAACATGGCGGCGTCCATAGCGTCAATAAAAGTGGGGCCAAAAAAATTAGCGAAACTTTGATAAATTTTCGTATTTTACAACGGTATGCCCGAGGGAATGTATCTGTTGAAACTGGACACTAATGCAGTCAAATTTCCGTGTCCATGACGTAATTTCAATAGAAAGAACTTTGGTGTTTCAGTTGCAGTTGTCATAATTTTTTTTCTGCCAAAATTCCGTTTACCCAGTATCGCTGACCAGTGTACATATGGAAACAGATTAAACTCTGATTTTTATCTGATCATTTTTTACCAAGCTTCATGGCATTGTTATATGCCATAGCAACAAGTAGTTGGAACATGGTGCTACTCAGTAGTGTCAGGCTATGGTAACCATTGTATGAAAATATTAATATTACCGAAAAATAACTGAATTCATTTAATGATTTTCTACAATCACAATTTTTGTCAGCCGGAGAAAGACTGAAATATCTGTACTTCCTTGCTATATGCTAGATATGTTCCAGGTACAGGTATACCAGTCAACTGTCACAAATGACAGCTATGAGTCTATGATACATGTATGTAAACCAGATTGCAATTTATTGTTGTTTCCCTGTCTGCAACTAATTAGTCATTACTAAACAAGTTTCTGTTTACCATGAACCAGCTTTAAAACATCTGATTAATGGTAGTTCTTTATTTTTCAAAAGAGCATATGAATTTTAAGTAAAACAGTCACTTTAAAGACATGACTATCTGAATAAACAAGTATGAAAATAAATAACATTCAACCGATTATTTTTCCGATACATCGCATCGGTTTGCTAACCGATTCCAACCGATAATCGGTTGGAGTTTTCCAACCGATGTCCCATCACTACTGTCCGTGTCTTCAGATTTACAAGATGCACTATATCCCAAAAAATCCGGATATGAGGCGTGCTTGGCTAAAAGCTATCAACAGAAAGAACTTCAATCCATCGACTGAAGCAGTGGTAAGACCATCAAAACGATATTTTAAAATTGAGAAACTATCGAAAAACTGTATGATTTTGGACAGCAAATATTCGGATACATTGAGATACAGCACTTTATTTCCGTACTGCTGTTTTGTTGATTAATCTTGTGAGGGTGATTTGTTTGTACCAGTTACCTAGTCAAAATAATTTGATGTTCAGATTGTTTTATATTTTTCGAAGGATCAAACTAATGGAGGATAAATCTAAGTACACAGTGGTGTAAAGTTACCAGCACTATTGCTTGCTAATAAATGCTTCAAAGTGTGTAGATGCAATAAATGTTAATTGTGTACACTACTGACATCGGTTTAAACCACCAGAAAAGCCGTAATTTTGGAAATTATTTAATAATTTTACATAAATCGATGAGGAAATGAATCTTGTTTTGATACACATGGTTTTTTATGTATGGCCAGTTCATCATGTTCATGAGATAATCGTCATGTAATCCTATAGTTTGCGTTGGCAGCCATAAAAATTTCATCGAGAATTTTCTCCACTATTTGGTCTTCATATGTTTTAAAGAAGCATGTTGCTAATTTAAACAAATTTATGTATTTTCGGGTTTGTTCTATTCATTTTGTTGATGGTCGACCAACCAAAGACAATCCAATTCCGGTCTTAAACATGGGGTATACAGCCAAAGAACCAACACCAGTAAGAAGGCCACTAGTGACCCCAGCAAAGGTAGAAACTGCTGTAACATCTCCACAAGTGGAATCTTTAGAAGACACTTTAACAGCAACACCACTTCAACCTATGGAGAACATTGAAAATGTGGAATACTGTACTGTACACCACAGTGAAGCAATCACTTCTTGTGCTGCCACTGCCATCTGCACTGAACTACGAGGATCTGTGTTCAGAGGACGGAAGCAAAGATGGGTACAAGGAATATGGGCATATATTAACGAAGGGAAACAGAAGCTGGTGTATGGCGATGAAGGGAAGGGTGATCATGACAATGTCCTGATAGAAATATATGACGTACAGCCACAAGATCGGGATATGGGCATGCTTGACGAAGTGACAGGGATACTGCATGAAGAAACAGGGATCCTGGACCTGAGCATTGGAAGTGTAGTGAAAGGGAGAGACGAGAACGCTGGCATGCAAGCAGAGACCTCAGGGTAGTGGTAGGGAGGGGTAAGACAGGATCGAGTGCCCAGACTTTTCTAACTCACCTACAAATAGGAGCCAGAGACTGTCTTTTCACAACAATTACATAATGATCAGGGAAAGTTTGTTTTTGGCACCAACAGTGCTGAGGCCAGAGAAATATAAATCAATGAAGCAGATAAACTAACTCTGACAAGCCAATCTCAATAATGCAGAACCTGAATTACTGTCAAGAGCAACTAAAGACAATAGACACCATTAATACACTGTGCAGTTTACTTGTTTTCTTATTTCTGAGGTGCAAAACTCTGCATCTGATAGAATATTAGTGATGTCAAGTAACTATATTTACAAATCATCTCATTCAATGTCTAGTCCCTGTGGGCAGATGGCAGGGGTCAATTTATTCCCAACCGATAATCTTCAGGTAACAGGAGGGTCCCATGGACTGTCCTTGTTAATGTTCTTGGCTACCAGTTATTCTCAGGGCATTCTTATGGCAAGAAATGGTGACTGTAAGGGTCTGTTTTATTTTCTAAGTTACTTTTGCAGCATTAATACATGAACTTTTGATGAATAATAGAAGAAAGACTTGCTGACAATCGAACTTTACATGGAAATACTGGTGACATTGTGAAATCCTGTGTCGTGAACTGATCTTTACAAAGTATAGATACTCTTACCTTATGAACTTGCCATACTGGTGTGAACTGATTAGAACTGAACATTTTATATATGAAAACCCCAATAACATTGTGAAATACTTACCTTTCTGACAGAAATTTGTCAGTCTTCTAAGATTTCATTGTTACCAAATGTTTCACTGGCGGAAATATTTGAAATCCGCCCACTTTTAAAATTTTCTTATAAGATTTCCATTTATAGTCAAAGTTTCTACCTAGGAACAATTCATGATCTGTATTTATTTGTAATTTATGATTGTTAAACACCAGAAATCCATCAACTACCATTGTTATATGCAATTTATCGATCATTTTCTTATTTATTTTTTGTGCTGCATTTCAATATGGCGGCTGCTGAAATTCTGGATTTCTGCCTCGGAAATCCTTCAATCATTTGATTGGTGGATCTTGGTGGATTTCTGGATTTTACTGTTTTGACTGGTGGATTTCTGATCCAAAAGTTTATAAAAGCCGGTAAGAAATCCTAGCTAGCACTTCAGTCTTGACCTTCAAAAGCGTCACATCAAAAGTGCAACAATCGCCAACTTTAAATTTCACTTTGATAAAATTCAACCAACTCCTGTTTGTATTTGTAATCCAACTGTATGAGGGAACACTGTTGTTACTATTTGAGAATATTACTATAACCTATAGTAAAAGTACTTTTAAACTTTAAAGAAATCTTCATTTATTTTCTTGGAATCCTGACAGATGTTTACTGTGACCTTAACATTCAACTATTCCAGAAACAGGATTAGGTGCAGGAAGAGGGAGATGAGGACTGGTGTCACCTAGTCAAACAGAATGATGTATAAGCTGAAGCACTGAGAAGTCTCAGAGCATCATTATTGTTTCCTTTTGTTTCTTATATGTTTGTGTATATGTTTGTGACACTGATTTTGTGGTTAGATTGTTGGTATATTTGAATATATTTATAATAAAAAGTATCTTTCTATTTTAAGTTACTGTAGTTTCTCTGACCATACTGAAATTTAGTCTTGCACCAAACAATTATGTTATCCGCTTAATTAAACTAAAGTCCTTACTTACTTACATACAACCTTTGAAAGGAAGGAAGACCTTTTACATACAGTCAAAACGGAAGTGAACATTTATCCTCGCTGATTTATAAACTTAACAAAATGCTGAAATATACTAAAATGCTGCAATTCGCAGACTGTGGTCCGCCATTATGAAATGTTCAGGACTGTTTTGCTTTTACCATTATGTTATATGATACCTTTAAGAAATTTCGAAGTCCATCTGTCTGTCCATCCTAGCATGTAACTCCTTCAACAAGATCAGAACGATTTCCAATCAGATATTCTTGCCGAAAGTTTAAATCACAAAAATGGATGTAATATAACTGTACAAGATGCTCCAAAGACAATCCATTTTGAACTTACTGGGTCCAAAGTAACTATGAAAACAAGAGCGCCACCTTGCGGGTGCTGACGCTCATCTGCTATTTTTGTATAATAGAAATATTGTCCTATCCATGATTTTCTAAGTCTAAAAAGGGCCATCATTCTTGCAAAAAGCAGGATAGAATTATGTTTCGTGACGTACAGCATCCGCTTATGATGGTGAAAAACTGTTGCAAATTTTAAAGCAATAGCTTTGATAGTTTAGGAGAACAGCTGACTTAAACACAATACTCAACCAAGACAACTGATTTTCTAAGTCCAAAAGGGGCAATAATTATTGCAAAACGCAGGATGGAGTTATGTTTCTTGATGTACAAGTGTTGCAAGTTTCAAAGCAATAACTCTGATAGTTTAAGAGAAAAAGTTGACCTAAACACAAGAGATCACAGAGTGATCTTGGCGCCCACCAATGTGCCATTTTTGAGTGTTCCAAATTTCAAGACTTACTGACTAGCTCAAGGTCAAATTTCATTTTCGTACACAACACAAATCTATGCATGTGGTCCAAATTTGAAGCCTGTACCTTCAAAAATGTGAAAGTAGGTCACTAGGTCAATGTCAAGGTCAAAGTTTGTTTCGGTACACAAAACTATGCATGTGGTCCTAAATTTGAAGCCTGTAGCTACAGAAATGTGAAAGTAGGTCACTAGGTCAATCTTAAGGTCAAAGTTCATTTTGGTACACAAAACTATGCAAGTGGTCCAAATTTGAAGGCTGTAGCTTGAGAAATGTAAAACTAGGTCACTAGGTCAAAATCCAGGTCAAATTTTACTTCTGAATACAAAACTATGCATGTGGTCCAAATTTGAAGCCTGT
Source organism: Mercenaria mercenaria (assembly GCF_021730395.1). Classification (NCBI taxonomy): domain Eukaryota; kingdom Metazoa; phylum Mollusca; class Bivalvia; order Venerida; family Veneridae; genus Mercenaria; species Mercenaria mercenaria. The sequence goes on from NC_069362.1 coordinate 71,339,709, forward strand.
ACCTTCAAAAATGTGAAAGTAGGTCACTAGGTCAATGTAAAGGTCAAAGTTTGTTTCGGTACACAAAACTATGCATGTGGTCCAAATTTGAAGGCTGTAGCTTGAGAAATGTAAACGTAGGTCACTAGGTCAAAATCAAGGTCAAATATTATTTCAGAATACAAAACTATGCATGTGGTCCAAATTTGAAGCCTGTACCTTCAAAAATGTGAAAGTAGGTCACTAGGTCAATGTAAAGGTCAAAGGTCATTTCAGTACACAAAACTATGCAAGTGGTCCAAATTTGAAGGCTGTAGCTTGAGAAATGTAAAAGTAGGTCACTAGGTCAAAATTAAGGTCAAATTTTATTTCAGAATACAAAACTATGCATGTGGTCCAAATTTGAAGCCTGTACCTTCAAAAAAGTGAAAGTAGGTCACTAGGTCAATGTCAAGGTCAAAGTTTTTTCGGTACACAAAACTATGCATGTAGTCCAAATTTGAAGGCTGTAGCTTGAGAAATGTGAAAGTAGGTCACTTGGTCAAAATCAATGTCAAATTTCATTTTGAAACACGAAACTATACATATGGTCCAAATTTGATGCCTGTACCTTCAAAAATGTGAAAGTAGGTCACTAGGTCAAAATAAAGGTCAAAGTTTTTTTACAGTGCACAAAATTATGCATGTGGTCCAAATATGAAAGCTGTAGCTACAGAAATGTGAAAGTAGGTCACTAGGTCAAAATCAAGGTCAACTCATGTCAAGGTTCATCTTGCCACTCAAAAATATACATGTGGTCCAAGTTTGAATGTTGTAGTTATTGACAAGAACATTTTAAAAGCTTTTCCCTATATAAGTCTATATGAACCATGTGACCCCCGGGGCGGGGCCATATTTAACCCTAGGAGGATAATTTGAACAAACTTGGTAGAGAACCACTAGATGATGCTACATTACAAGTATCAAAGCCCTAGGCTTTGTGGTTTGGACAAGAAGATTTTCAAAGTTTTTCCCTATATAAGTCTATGTAAACCATATGACCCCCAGGGCGGGGCCATATTTCACCCTAGGGGTATAATTTGATCAATCTTAGTTGAAGACCACTAGATTATGTCACATACAAAATATCAAAGCCCTAGGCCCTGTGGTTTTGGACGAGAGGTTATTCAAAGTTTTTCCCTATATAAGTCTATATAAACCATGTGACCCCCAAGGTGGGGCCATATTTGACCCCAGAGAAATAATTTGAATCATCTTGGTAGAGGACCACTAGATGATGCTTCATACCAAATATCAAAGCCCTAGGCTTTGTGGTTTTGGACAAGAAGGTTTTCAAAGTTTTTCCCTATATAAATCTATATAAATTATAGAAATAAACAAAGGGCCATAACTCACTCATAAATTGTTGAACCAGTCTGATTTTCAGGGGGACACAACTAGGGTACCAATACATCATTCTGACAAAGTTTGGTCAAAATCCCCCTAGTAGTTTCTGAGGAGATGTGATAACGAGAAATTGTTAACGGACGGACGGACGGACCACGGACGCAGAGTGATTTTAATAGCCCACCATCTGATGATGGTGGGCTAATAAAACTTAACCAAGAAATCTGATATTTTCTAAGTCCAAAAGGGGCCATAAATCTTGCAAAAAGCAGGACAGAGTTATGTTTCTTGCTGTACAGGGTCAGCTTATGATGAACAAGTGTTGCAAGTTTTAAGCAATAGCTTTGATAGTTTAGGAGAAAAGCTGACCTAAACATAAAACTTAACCAAGAAAACTGATTTTCTAAGTCCAAAAGGGGCAATAATTCTTGCAAAAAACAGGACAGAGTTATGTTTCTTGATGTACAGGGTCAGACAATCTTAAATGTTTGTTTGTCGGTATATTGGATCTTATGATGAGATTAATTATTAACAAAAGCTTAAAGAAAAGTTTTATTGATTAAATATCGATCAATTACTGATTACTTAAAGCATCTTTTCTGCGGGATCGAGAAGATAGTTATGAGATCTTAGTATTTTAATCAGCAGTTGTTTGCTTGCAAATGAAGGAAATAATATTGCCTTTTCATAAAATTGAGACGATAATTATGATATGCACTTGTTGATGAATAAAAAAAGTCTTAGTTGTTTCTTCACATGTATCATTTACAAATTACATATTGAGACATCTATCAATAGATAACGTTTGTATTAATACGTTTGTTTTTGCAAATGTCACAAGTTTGTTATTATTAAGCATCACCGTTTACTCTGCAAACGGTCCCGATGACACTTTAGTTTTCTTTGTATGATAGTCAATGTTTGGGTCGCTCGAAACCATGGATAACTCGAGCATTTTGCTCATCCCCTTGCGACCTCGAGCGAGCGGTGTTTTACTGTAATCTGTATTATGTGTTGTCTATGTTAACACTTTGATACAGGCATACTGTGCAAAAAAGTTGAATAAATTTAATTCAGTTAGTTTGAATATATTCAATTCAGTCAGTCTAATTAAGAGCTGTCATAGCAGACAGCACGCTCAACTATTTCGATGCTGGATAGTGAAACTGGGTACATCTAAGGAAGCTGGAGCTGTCACTGGAGTGTTTAATTACTTCAGTGTGGACCAAGATATTGGACAATAGCTTTTAAGTAGATAGAGAAGTGTATCAAAACATTAAATAAGTAAAAAAGTAATACATTCATGGAAAATTTCTGCGAAAGTAATGCATCATGACATTGTGTTATATCATGTGGCTAATAATGTGGAGCAACTATTTGAAGTTTGAATCAAATAAGTCACACTACAGAGCAGAAATGCATCACAACTTGATCCGGAAATTCTAGCAAAAGGCCCGGGCATAACTCATAGTATTTTGGTGCCAGCATCATGAATATTGTGACATATGATGTGGGTGACCATGTGGAACAAATATTTTTGAAGTTTGAATAAAATCAACTTAAATTCTAAGTAAAAAGCGGACATAAGTCATTAAAATATTTGTGACAGAATAATGGACCTTTTGTCATATGGTGAGGACAACGATGTGGAAGAACTATTTTAAGTTTGAATCAAATTCATCAAGTAATTAAAAAGATAAAGTGAAAGTGCACCAACATTAACCTAAAATTCTAAGACAAAAGGGGGCACAGTCCAGGAAATATTGTGTTTCTAGTAGTTTTAGACTAGGTCCTATGAAAACTAGTATAGTGTTATCCATACAGCAAAACAAAGCATTTTCAAGTTCTCTCCCTCTGAAAGTTTTAAGCTTAATATTTCTTTAAAACTGTAATAAATGAGTATATCCAAACTAGCAATTTGTTTTGTTAAACTTCTAACAGCTGTAACTCCTAAACAAGACATAAAATATGAATTTGAACATAATATCCTGACCCTGAGAGACATGATGCATTCAATTATTTGATTCAGTATTTTCAACCAATACATTTTGGATCTCTTTTTTTTCACCAAGTTTTTTATTTACAATGCATTTTTTCCATTTGGCTGGAACCAGCATTACAATAAATATTCCCCACAAAATCTCTCCTCCCCCAACTATGAAATTTTGCCAAAATCCTTGGTTTACCTTCTAACATGTTTTCCAGGAACTCAGCTTGTTCAGTTACTCTGTCATTATAGTATTACTCTGTCTGCATGTCTGTCCATCTTGTTACTCTTACCATTTCGATTTAAATTTTTTTATGATTTGGAGCGTTCTTTTTTATTTTCTGTTAGTCTGCCTGTCTGTTCTTGTGTGTATATATGTCACAAAATCATGTTCTTAGTGTATCTTTAAACAAGAGCACCGCCTTGCGGGTGCTGACGCTCATCTAATTTTTTTTGTATCATAGAAATATTGTCCTACCCATGATTTTCTAAGTCTAAAAAGGGCCATCATTCTTGCAAAAAGCTGGATAGAGTTATCTTTCTTAATGTACAGCGTCCGCTTATGATGGTGAAAAACTGTTGCAAGTTTTAAAGCAATAGCTTTGATAGTTTATGACAAAAGTTGACTTAAACATAATACTCAACCAAGAAAATGATTTTCTAAGTCCAAAAGGGGCAATAATTATTGCAAAAAGCAGGATGGAGTTATGCTGCTTGCTGTACAGGGTCAGCTTATGATGGTGAACAAGTGTTGCAAGTTTCAAAGCAATAGCTTTGATAGTTTAAGAGAAAAAGTTGACCTAAACATAAAACTTAACCAAGAAATCTGATATTTTCTAAGTCCAAAAGGGGCCATAAATCTTGCAAAAAGCAGGATGGAGTTATGTTGCTTGCTGTACAGGGTCAGCTTATGATGGTGAACAAGTGTTGCAAGTTTCAAAGCAATAGCTTTGATAGTTTAGGAGAAAAGCTGACCTAAAAATAAAACTTAACCAAGAAAACTGATTTTCTAAGTCCAAAAGGGGCAATAATTCTTGCAAAAAGCAGGATGGAGTTATGTTTCTTGATGTACAGGGTCAGCTTATGATGGTGAACAAGTGTTGCAAGTTTTAAAGCAATAGCTTTGATAGTTTAGGAGAAAAGTTGACCTAAACATAAAACTTAACCAGGCAACGCCGACGCAGACACTGACGCAAACACCGCTTAAGTGATAACAATAACTCATCTTTTTTTTTTTCAAAAAATCAGATGAGCTAAAAAGTATTGGGGCGCTATCGTCAGCCAAATGTTCCTTCGTGCCATACAAAAATCTGGAGAGAATTTTCTATCACTTTTGTCAGTAAGCTTGCCTTATTTGCTGATGCTAACTACCCTTTTTATTATACTGAAAGTTATTTATCTGGCAACATTAGAATTTTGTTCCTACAGTAGAATATGTACATTTAAGATTTATAAAGTAAATATATTTGGTAGCATCATCATTCATTATGGTAAAGTACTTTTTACCTTACCTTTATATTATTTACAGCTAGGTGTACTGTTATCAGGATAAAGTGCCTTGTCCAAGATTACACTGCAATGGGAGTAGCAAGGAATCGAGCCCAGGGCCTTCACTCCAGGAAAGCGTCCTAGCCCTCTCTACCAATGCCTGCACTGCACTGATATACAGTGATGTCAGTGGTTGTATATGAGCAGCTCTACACTGAAAGCACAGTCAAACTATTCAGCAAGACAGGCTCAACAATACAGTGACCACAATAAATATCATCCATTTGCCTTCTGTTGGGATATAATGTACCGGATTCCCACTTATGTGAGCTACACCATGACTTTGCTTTATAAACCACAAAGGAACATTCCTACTGTGGATTATGAACTGTTTCATATCAAGAAAATTGCAAAAGTGTCAGTATGTGTAAAGACTAATTTGCATAAAAAGCAAAGGTCACAACTTAAAATGCAAAACCTATTTTGTTTGCATTTTTATTATTTATTAATTATAGGAATTAGTGTAAAGAAAATGACTAGTTGTTACTCCAACAAGAAAGCCGAATTTGATCATTAAATAAAATATCAGACCAAATTTGGCTGAAATAAAATGAAAATGCAGATGAGAACCAGTCAAACAATTACAACCATGGCTAGAAGGAAATTTGGACAGTTTTGAACTTTCTAAGATTCTGCAACTTCGTCTTTTTGTATCATTTCAAGAAATTTTAATTTGCTTCTCTTATATATATCTTTTATATGTTATTCTATGTAAAAGGATTGACCCATGTGACCTATATATCTATAATGGAAATTGATAAAATTTTAGCAAATCGATATGACCAAAAATATGCAAAATAATTCCATATTTAAGCAAGTCCATAATATGTGGCACTATGTTTTTGGGAAAACAAATTCAAATGGGCCTAAGAAGCAACAACGCTTAACATCTAAGGATGTTCTGGCTTCTATTCTACATGAACTACATGAAATGTTTATTAACTGACCTGTCAGAATACTGGTAGAGGGTCACCCAAAAATGTTGGCATTATGGTTAAAGTATCATGAGATTAACTAGCTAACTTAAATAGCACTAAAAAATCTTTTAAACTCTGAAAAGGAGTGCCAAACTGCCACATGCCTCTCACAAACTACTTTTGACTTAGTTATTGAGCAGAGTATTTGTAAATTTTCAAAACGTGCTGTAGTTCAAAGGCAATAATTTACAAGTGGCAAAGTACATTTGAATGTTTGTCTAACATTGCCAGGATAATAAGCTCATAAACATTCTAAGTTTGGTGAAAACTAGATAAGAACTGCTTAAGTTCTTAAGTTAATCTAAGCAATTTTACATAATTTAAGGGTTAAAATTCTAAAGTGACTGAGACAATCCAACTGATTATCAAACCTGACTGAGATATTATGCCCGGTGATCAAGTCTGGTGAACAATGGATAAAGTCTGCCCAAGTAAGAGAGCAGACACTGTAAATGTTTGGAATTTTGATTAACTGGAGAGGTATAATTCCAGAAAAATCTCACAGAATCCAGCTGGTTATGGACTTTGGCTGAGATTTTATGCCCATAAACACTGCTGCTCAGTGAACACTGGATAAGAACTGCTCAAGTTATAGAATGGTCAGTATATACTAAATTCTTGCAAATACAAGTAATTATACAAGGACCATACCTCCAGAGAAACTTGGAGCGTCCAGCTTGTGAGCACCCTGGCCAAAGTATAATGCTTAGACAACTGACAACTTGTGGATACCACCTAGTGGTGTGCTGATAAATGGTCTATGACAGGCTATTCAACAAAATTTTCATCATGGACAAGTTTTGAGGTTGTGAAAAATGCATCACCCACCCCCAAACTACAATGTTGCAGCACAAAGGGACCATTAATAGACCTCTGTGTGTCCAACTTTATGTCATGTTTTTAATCAGCATTTGATTTTCTCATTTACGTCTGAAGAAGAACAAAGCTTTACGGCAAGCAAAGATGGACACAGAAAAACTCAAAGAACTTTATGATAAATATGTAAGACATGAAAACGAGTCCCTCCAAGTTCCAAGTATCAATGGATTCTTGAGAAATCAACTGAAAACATTTACACCGACCCTATCAACATGTAGGTATTTGTTTTAAGTTTGGACAAAGGGACTGCTTTGAATGAAAAATAATAATCTCCAACGAAGACAAAGCTACACCCATACTTGTATCACTGTTGTAGTGTGTGCAAGAAATAGTAAATTGCAGTATAAGGAACTGTGTTGTTGATGAAATTATCCAAAATATTTTAAAAAACTTTAGATAAAACAATTCAATTAGTTTTAATAATTCAGTTTAGAACAATCACCTACACAAAGAACAATTGTTTTGAAACTAAATACCAAAAGTGTAGATACTTCCGGATGACAAATTTTCGGATATGGCTTCATATTAAAGATGTAGTTTCTAGATGTAGAAGGTTTGCAGGAAACTGTCGTGTTGATTGTAAATAAAAACATCTTTTTTTTAGGATTGATAAATTTAAAACTCTTGCTTTTGCTTTTAACCATCCTTAGATTTAATACAGAAAGAAATAAGCATTTCCATTAAAATGAATGGTAAACCAATTTATATTGGTATTTCTCTTCTCTATAAGGCCTAAAAAAAAAATTCTTTGTTTCCAGTAACATGCTCCAAAAAATTAGGGTAGGTAGGTCGGAAAAACTTTTTATTTTTTTTTTTTTATTAAGGGAGACTTTTCAGAAATTATTTTCGTGTCAAAAAATGAATACAAAATAGGGGGGTTATGCCTCTAGAGCATCAGTAAGTTGATTTATAACATCACTGACCATGTTTAAAGCATAAAAAGTGCAGTTTTGCAACTTTTTGTCAAAAAGTTGATAAAAATGTTCTCCAAGGCCATAAAAACATAGGGTCGGGCCAAAAATTTAGGGTAGGTCGGGATACCGGAAACAAACAATTTTTTTTTTTACGCCTAATTATTATCAGTTACCATAAGCAATCAAGATTTTAAAGATTACACTATTTCTACATAATCGATCAAAAGAAGGCCAGTCAAACTGTAACTATTATTAAAGATCATTATAAATTTATGGTAATTTTATCAATTATATCTTAATTGGCATAGTAACTTTCTTTAATACTAATAAGCAGGCTTCCAAAACCTGTTGAGGTACATTTTGTAGGCCATGGCATTGTGAGGTGACAGCTGTCTTCATTTGCAAGTTCATTTATGGTTGCAGACAAATCCCACACCCAGCTTTATCTATTGATGGAAGGTTGCACATAGCCCTATGGGCATTTTTTTTATGAGCAAGTGGATGTCTTGATGGTTTTATGTTGTTAACACGAATTAATTGGCATAATGGATCAGCTGTAATGAAGGGAAATGAAATTGCCAAAGATGGTCTCATCAAACAAACCTGCAAACCCTTCCAGATAGAGATACTGCTGCAGCTTTTAGTATCTGTATTTGTTGAATTTCAGAAAATGACATTGATGGGGAAGGGCTTTTGGCAGTGCTGCAGGATGATATACTGTTGAGAGAACTGGTGTCTAAACTTGGGCCAAAAGCAAAATTATGTTTGCTGGCAAAACAGTTAGTCAGGTATTAATTTTTATATTGAAATTTGAATAACATTCTAACCGTGTGTTTTTTTCAGCCTAGTAAAATAAGTTGACATTGGTGTGCTAGTTTGGTTCAACATGACGTTAATTAACCATTATTGGACCAATATGTGTGTTAAAATATTGGTTTTAACCGTTTTAAAGTTATTTTACTTAAAAATCCTTTATGTTGATAAAACACATAATATAGGAAAAAACAATCGGTAACTGAACTCTTTAATTGATTTTATTAATTAAAGCAGTCTTGAAACTGATAAATGGTGAGCTTGAATTTTCAGACTGGTCTCCAGGTTGTTTTGTGATCTTGGACCAAGCTCTGTAATGAACACATGAAAGTGAGATATGTTATAGTATTATAAAACCAAAATTTATCTGTTGCTTTGGACATTGCATTTCAAAATTTCTTGTGATTAACATTCTGACAGTAAAACACAGAGAGAGGAGCCATTTTTGAATCTGTGTATTTTTTTAAAAAGTATTTCAATTCTGATAAAACTGCAAACATACCAGTGCAGCTTGCAGATCCAGCAACTATTTAAAATGAATGTAAATGTAACAGGTCAATTTTGTGCAACTGAGATATTTCACGTGACGTCACAACCGGAACCGCCGCCATTTTGGAGGGCTTCCCCATGTACTAAATATTGACACCGATACACATGAGAAAATTTTAATCTAAAAATAGCAAATATGGTTGTTAAATGTTCTATATTTGGTTGTACAAATAGGAATGATCGCGAAACTGATCTAGAGTATTATCGTCTGCCTGCAGTTGTCACAAACCAGGGTGAAGAATGCGAGAAGTTGAGCAGTGAACGGCGCTGTTTATGGCTAGCAAACATCGGTCAAAACTTTGAAAATAAGAATATACAGAATGTCAGAGTCTGTTCAGCTCACTTTGTGAACGGTAAGCGTTGTTTATATCGATATCTCTTTTCTGTTATTTATATAATTAAAGAATACCCCAACCACTTACCAAACTCGGGAATTCCCCACCCGTGAATTTTGCTTTGAATTTCTACACAACACTGCATAAATTTGTCTCTTACATGTTTACATATAGTCACTGTAATTATAGAGCTATCATACAATAATTGTTATGTTAATTCTTTTTCAGGAAAGAAGTCATATCACATGACAAACTTTCACCAGACTGGGCTCCAACAGTTAACCTTGGTAGAAAGAGACATGCATCTGAAACAGCTTGTGACAGGTATGACCGCATGTTAGAAAGAAAAAGGCGAAAGTCTGAAAAAGATGAGACAGCGGCACTTCCAGAAGTACCAGAGGTAGACACTGAAACAGCGGTCCAGGAGACCGGGGCGTATATACAGACAGATATTAACAATGACTTGATGGATGCTATGCAGTCAGAACTGCAGGAACTACGTAATGAGAACGCGGCATTGAAGGGGAGAGTGACTTCTCTTGAAACAAAGTTTTCACTGGAGTATTTTAGGGATAATGATGAGAAAGTTAAACACCTCACTGGGCTTCAGTCCTTTTCAACTCTTGTGATTCTCTTTCAGTTTCTAGAACCATTCCTTCCAACAAGCCTTGTAATGAACAAGTTCAAGCTTATGATCCTTACTCTAGTGAAGTTAAGACTTAACTTGTCGAACATGTTTCTGTCATATGAGTTTGAGACAAAACAGTCAACTGTTTCGCGATTACTTACATTAACAATTTCAGCTATGTACAAACGAATGAAACAAGAGCACCGCCTTGCGGGTGCTGACGCTCATCTGATTTTTTTTGTATAATAGAAATATTGTCCTACCCATGATTTTCTAAGTCTAAAAAGGCATCATTCTTGCAAAAAGCAGGATAGAGTATGTTCTTGATGTACAGTGTCCATTATGATGGTGAAAACTGTTGCAAGTTTTAAAGCAATACTTTGATAGTTTATGAGAAAAGTATACTTAAACATATACTCAACCAAGAAAATGATTTTCTAAGTCCAAAAGGGGCAATAATTATTGCAAAAAGCAGGATGGAGTTATTTCTTGCGTACAGGTCACTTATGATGGGAACAATGTTGCAAGTTTCAAGCAATACTTTGATAGTTTAAGAGAAAAAGTTCATCTAAACATAAAACTAACCAAGAAATCTGATATTTTCTAGTCCAAAAGGCCATAAATCTTGCAAAAAGCAGATGGATTAGTTTCTTGAGTACAGGTCAGCTTATGATGGTGAACAAGTGTTGCAAGTTTAAAGCAAAAGCTTGATAGTTTAGGATAAAAGCTGACCTAAACATAAAACTTAACAAGAAAACTGATTTCTAAGTCCAAAAGGGGCAATAATTATTGCAAAAAGCAAGATGGAGTTATGTTCTTGATTTACATGTCTGCTATGATGGTTAACAAGATCCAAGTTTCAAAGCATAGCTTTGATAGTTTAGGAGAAAAGTTGACCTAAACATAAAACTTAACCAAGAATCTGATATTGTCTATGAGTTAACAAAACAGTCACTGGTTCTTCATAACAATTTCAGCTATTAAAACAATGAAGAATTTAATCAAATGGCCAGTACGTGAAAAGCTACTACAAAAAACCAGCAATGAGTTTCGAAAGAACTTGGAAAAAAAATGTGGCTGTTATAAAAAATCGACTGTTTTGAGTGTATTATTGGATAAACCAACAAGGACTTGAAAGCCAGGCTGAAACATTGGTTTCATACAAGCACCATCACACTATAAAATTTCTCATAGGCACAGTTTCTTACATTTCTGATGCATAAGGGCGGTCGTGTTAGCGACAAGTACATAACAGAAAACAGCGGCTTTTTAAATAAACTTTTACCAGGAGATCTTGTTTTGGCCGATCGCGGGTTTGATGTACGAGACAATGTTGGATCGGTATGTGCAGAAGTAAAAATTCCAGCATTCACTAAAGGAAGAGACCAGTTGTCTCCTCTTGATGTAGAGGCGACTTGCAAACTGGCATATTCAAGGATCCATGTGGAACGAGTTATTGGATCTGTTCGACAAAAGTACACTATACTAAATGGTTGTTTACCAATAAATTTTCTCATGAACAAAGACTCTGTTGGAAAAACTGTCACTGATAAAATTGTCACAGTGTGTTGTGGGCTTGTCAATCTTTGCGACTCAGTTGTTGATTTTAACTAAAACCTGCTATAGCATGATGTAAAACTTAGAACTGTTTCACTTTAAACTGGTTTGACGGACATATCGGTATTGTTTTTATTCTCAACCACTATGACAGTGGGGAAGTTGCCACTTAAATGTGGAGGTCATTGTCATTTAAAGTAATGCCTATGGAAATAGGATTGACATAAATAAAATTTACCTTTCAGTAGTAAATAAATTGCTAAAAGACAATAAAATATAATATTTATAAATAAATTTATTAGGTTATGAAATACTAATTTATTTGAAGCATACCTTAAACATGTACAGAAAAGTCAGGGTATAGGTAAATTTCTGTAAGTTGACAGAATGACATATATTCATACATAAATAATAACAATGTATATAAATCTGTCTCATCTCAAACAAGGTTGTTTATTCAAAATAGCCAAATTTATACGTTGCATTCACTGATGTAATGACTATGATATACCAATTAAAATGTTTATTGTTATGTCAGCTTTCATTTTTACTTTTTTCTGGTTACTTTTTGTCTTTTACATTGAGGCAACTTTCTACAGTCATGACAGTACCATTTGCCACGCGGAGACTTTTCAATTTTGACACAAGCATAATGGAACCATTGTATTTCACAGTCATCATTATCACACCCAATCATTTTCCCATGCTCCACCTGCTCACAATAGCAATAGATCTCCTCCCCAGCTTCATTGACTGCCCTCTTCCTAGAATCAGTTGTGTTTACCGGTATATTGTCCCCTAATTTGAGTTTGTTTTCAGTTGAAACAAGTGGCGGTCTGCTAAACTGAGTCGGTATTTTGGAAAAAAAATTTCCTACAAGTTCTGGCAGTACGGCAGATATAAACAATTTTTTAGAACGTTCACACATAGTATTCCAGAGATCACTGTCAAATATAATTTCTTCAATGTGCAAGTCCTTTTCCGTCCATACCACAAAGTATCCCCTTTCTACTTCACAACATCCTAATTGTGTTTGTACTTGAAAATAATATTCGTGACTCTTACTTAAAGTTAACATTCCATTGTTACTGTCTAGATATTTACAATCATTCAACTTCTGATCGCGAATACAAAAGGGGCACTTTATTTCAACCGTGGCTGTTCCACAGCAGTCACATGTAAATACTCCATCCGGAGAGGCACCAATGAATGGCTGTGATGTAGATATGGTGAATCCAACATCTTCCACACGACTGTTTTCATGCACAGTCGACATTGCCTGTAGGAACTGGTCACGAGCCATTCTCTCATGCTCACATCCCCACTTTGTTGCATTGTTTTTGAATTTTACTAAATCTGGATAGCAGATAGCTTTAATCAGGCTTGGGGCTAGGCTTGCTTCATCAGTGCTACACACCGACTTCATCCTGGAAGCTGTAATGCGATCTGCTCGGAAGGAGTTCCAAAGCTTGCTTCTACTTTGGTCCCTAGTGGCGAATTCTACAGCAGCACTTTGGTCCTTTGAACATGAAATTTCAATTTTTTCACAATGATCAACAACTTCCTTATAGTTCATTTGATAGCATTTGTCGTCCCTTAACTCTGACAAGACCTTTGGAAAGTCACTAGTGGTAGCCGTTGGTACGAAACTGTCACAATACGGCTCAACAATAGACAAAATTGCAGACTTCGCGCCAGATTCAAAAAATTTCTTATACAGTATATCCATATCCTCATCAGAGGCTTCGGGCACTCTATCTTCCCTAGGGTTTGAACCGGGAGTTCTTGTAATGCGTGTAATAGGGGTTGATGGTACGGGAGAATCTGCTGGTGGCTTACTCACACATGGGGATGAACCGAGAGTTCTTGTAATGCGTGTAATAGGGGTTGATGGTACGGGAGAATCTGCTGGTGGCTTACTCACACATGGGGATGTGACGGAATCAAGCGTTGCATTGAATTTTCTTTTTGCAGTTTCTGCAGATGTGAAGTCAATTTCCTGTACTTTCTTATATTCCACTGCTTTCATTGCGGAGGGTAACAACCAATACGCTTTTTCGTCAGTCACAGTTTTCGAGTCTCTTATTCTAACCGTAGCATCAATTGCAAACAGCAAAGCGGCTATGTGGGTACATGCCTCGCCTAGTCCAGCCATACATGTGCAGTGAGCACCTAATACCTGTCCGGACTTGTCACCTATGATCCAAGGTCTTAGCCATTGGGAATGGAGAACCTGGAATGAAATGGAGAAAGTATTTAATTTAGATATAACCGAATAAAAAACAAGAGCTGTCACTAATGGTGACAAATACCCCCCGCAGCGCCTTGACCTTTGACCTAGTGACCTTGACCTTTCAGTCTATACTTAGCATGATTTTTTATTGGGAATGTTGTCTTTGTCATACTAACATCAAGACACATCCATTACCAATTAATTGGTGGTGGTCTCAGGTAAGATTCATAAGATATCATCATCGTAATTACTGATTATTTTTCTTTTCAGGAATCGATCAACACATCGATTGTCGGCCATTATTGCTTACAAATGCTCTATTGATTAATTCAGAGTCTGAATGACAACACAGAATGAACTTCTGTTCTATTAAATTTGCCAGGACAGCATTTACCAAACATGAATTGGTTTTCAGTATTTTCAAACGGCTTTTAGCCGAAGAAGTCGAGCATCTTCTTTGTTTTTTGACAGAAGCAGGCTTCGATCTGAGAGTCAGTTTGGTCAGAAAGAATCTGCTATCATAAATTATCGCTGATGTATATAATTTTGTTTTAGATCGTTTATGCATAATATATCTTTAGATCAGCAATTATGTCATCTACCGGGACTCTTATGCACGTTTCAATTTCATTTATAGGTCACAAAGTGTGATGTCTAATAATACAGGGAGGACAACAGAAAAGCCGAGTGGCTCCAGCGGAATGATGTGTCCGGACAGGCACATTTGCTGCCAAGCGGGGTAAACAACTTGACAAGTTATCAAAAGAGCAAACGTTTTCTGGAGACATTTAGAGCTTCAATTTGTGCGTTTGAGGGAGAATCATTGGAGATAAAAGAGTTATCATCAGCAGTTAGTCACTTGCAAGAACAAATGGTCAGGCAGAAGCGTTCTGCAACGGCTTGTGGGTCAGATGAACTGCCAACTAAACTGGGGAAAATGAAGGGAACGTCCGAGGTCTGCGAGGAAGAAGACGATTTGGATATAGACGATCTTTTCTGGGAATCTGTTTGTACAAATCCAAAATTGGGAAGCAGTCGGACAATGAATTTATGGATGATTTTGATGACTTTTTTACTCTGGAGAACCAGGTTGGTGCACCACTGCAGGAGAAAGAGGCGCAAACAAGGAGCTGCGTTCAATAAACACTTGATGCCCCCGGTGGCATCCTTATCGATACAAAGCAGCCTAAGTCCAAAACAAGGTCAAGTTCAAGGTCAAGGTCAAACTGAGGTCAGGTTGATGTCTGAAGATGAGGAATGGTCACAGGATACATCTGCATTAGTATCAAGTCATTCTAGTAAGGGGTATTGATGCTAGACGAAACGTGTTCCAATTGGTTTAACCTTCGTACTGATGGACAAACAGACGACTGGACGCAGGACAATCACTATATGCCTCCCCGCAATCATAGAATGCAGGGTCATAAAATTAACAAACAACGAAGGCCAGCACAAATTGAATAGTGCTTAGTTGAAAGTAGCGTCAAAGACATACAAAAGACATAGAGCCACTGCAGTCCCAAAGACAGATGGATCTTTGAAACCACTATAGAACCCGGTGAAGGCACAGGATTTGAAGGCAAAAATCCATTTCACATCTGAACCGAACTGCTGCACCATTATTGCAAGCAAAGAACCATGTGTGGGGTATGGCGCTTGTATTTAGGACTTGAACCTGAGCACCAATGAGGTCTGGTCGCCAGACAAACAAACACTTCATATTAATGATCTTGTCAGTTAGGTTTATTGACTTTATGCGATAATAAGCACAATACTCACATCCGTATTTACACTTATAACACTATATCAGGAGACAATTCATTAAGGACTCATGCCCATATTGCGGGATAGTATGTGAGTAAACAGCTTATCTTATAAAATGAAAAACAATGCCTGAATGTCACAATACTCAGTAAAATCATATATAGTGTTCAAAATCTGGTCTCCTGAAATGGGTTTTTATTGCATCTATACTCAATTTTGAAGACAGACAGATATGCTTTCAAGACTCCCTAATCCATATGCGGTGTGCATTTGCTACTTTCATCATTAGACTGGTCCAATGCGTTCATGAAATGTTTCCCCGCAATACAATTTACTACCAAGCAATCTACAGAAGATTGTGCAGGAACAAAGCAGAAAGCGATACTGGAGACCCCCATTTAGACTACACAAATTGAGGCCTCACTTGCTTCATTTAAGTGTCAACCAGGGATTACCTTCAGGCTCCACAAACAATACTGAGACTGAGAAAAAGGTGCTGTGTGTTTTCAGATATCAGTGAAGCATTCCTCAAGCAAGGAATTTCGAGAAAGTCTGCCGATCTTATCACCTGATGGATGGAGACAGTCCACTCGGACACAATACGCGTTGGTTATCAAACGGTGGATATCGTTTTGTTATTGGAAATCAGTTGATTCAGTTAGACCGACTGTAACAAGAGCACCGCCTTGCGGGTGCTGACGCTCATCTGATTTTTTTTGTATAATAGAAATATTGTCCCTACCCATGTTTTTTTCTAAGCTAAAAAAAGCCATCACTCTTGCAAAAAGCTAGGATAATTATGTTCTTGGATGTAACAGGTGTCCAATTATGATGGTGAAAAACTGCTGCAAGTTTTAAAGCATAGCCTTTGGATAGTTTTATGAAAAAGTTGACTTAAACATAATATTCAACCAAGAAAATGATTTTTCTAAGTCCCAAAAGGGGCAATAATTATTGCAAAAAGCAGATGGAGTTATTTGCTGCTGTACAGTCAGCTTATGATGTGAACAAGAGTTGCTAGGTTTTAAAGCAATAGCTTGAAAGTTTAAGAGAAAAAGTTGACCAAACATAAAACTTTACCAATAAATCTGATATTTTCCTAAGTCCAAAAGAAGGGGCCATTAATCTTGCAAAAAGCAGGATTGGAGTTATGTCTTGCTGTACAGGGTCAGCCTTTTGATGGTGAAACAAGTGTTGCAAGTTGTTAAAAAGGAAAAGCTTTTGATTAGTTTTGGATAAAAGCTGAACCTAAACATAAACATTAACGCAAGGAACCTGATTTTCTAAGTCCAAAAGGGCAATAATTCTTGCAAAAAGCAAGATGGAGTTTATTTTTCTTGAATGATACAGGTCCTGCTTATGATTGTGAACAAGTATTCCAAGTTTCAAAAGCAAAGCATTGATAGTTTAGGAGAAAAGTTGATCTCAACAAAAAACTTAACCAAGAAATCTGATATTTTTCTAAGTACAAAAGGGGCCAAAAATCTGCAAAAAGCAAGATTGAGTTATGTTTCATTCTATACAGGTCAGCTTATGATGTGAACAAGTATTTCCAAGTTCAAAGCAATAGCTTTGATAGTTTAGAGAAAGCTGACCTAAACATAAAACTTACCAGCAAAAAAATAAATAAAACCCGACACCGTGCCGACAACTGCTCATGATGACAATAACTCATCATTTTTTCAAAAAATCAGATGAGCTAAAAAGTAACATTTAAACTTTGACGCAACTGTATTCATTAGGTTTAAGATACAGTGCCTTTAGGAACTGCACATGCTCGGTAGATGCTTATACCTCAATATGTGGAGATCACTGTAGCAATAATGTACAATTACAAAAGTTCATGAGAGGTATGCTTAATAATCAACCAAACATTACTAAACATCCAGCTGTTTGGGGTGTAAATATTGGTTAACATAATTAGCTTGTGTCATTCAAAAGATGATACACTTATGTTTTGTCCCAGAAAAAAACTGTGTCTTTAATTTCTTTGTTGAGTGCACAGAGGTGCCACCACTCATCTTATACATTAGATGATCTGGAGTTTAATTTTGCAACAATTAATTATTTACCCAATCAGTTACTGAAGCCGACAGAACTACATAACCATCTCCATCCTATTATTATCTTGATAGATAAATTAAGGACGAATGCTAGAATTGGTGCGATAATTTTCCCACTAAACAAATTTCATCAAACTTTGGATATCAAGGACAACCATCAAAGGAAACAAAAATATGCAATAAAAATCATAGGTCACACCGGTATCAAAAAGAGTTAACTGCCCATGAAAGGCATTATCCCCCAAAAATGGACGTTTTCAAGGCAGATAACTCTTTTTCCAGACCGTGCCTATGATTTTTATTGCAAATTTTTGTTTCTAGATGATTGCCCTTCAATATACAAAGTTTAAAGAAATTCTTTTATTGGGGAAAATTTTCGCCCAATCTCATAAACAGGGAAATTCTAGCGTACCCTTTAAGAATAATAAACTGTGTTTATGGTACTTGATCGCAACAAGAGTGTTACATAAATCCACAGAGCTTAAGTTACTTTACTAGTACACAGTCGACCGATAAATGAGTATCTAGGGCAACTGGCATTATCTGCCAACTTCCATTCTGTCATTTGAATCATTTATTTTTTTTTTTGAATTAATCTTTGAACAAGCATTGCCAACATGACTTCATGAATAAGCCATAACTCTAAAATTCTGACATTTGCCTTGAAAAAATTAAGCAAGAAGATATGGACTTGATACTGAAAACATAACATTATTTGAATCAAACCTTTCCAGGATCAAATACCACTATTAATAGATTTAGCCAGGCAGAATATGCAAAAGAATATTATTATTATGATTATTATTATTATAAACTCAACACATTTATCTTCCTTATATACAAACAAAACAGTCTTAAATCCACTTTAAGACCTTGAAACTTAATCATTAAAAGACCTTGCCACTGTATTTTAAAGATTCATTCCATTAAATGACTTTGCCACTGTATTTTACAGATTCATTCCATAAATGACTTGGGGCCACGTATTTTTACAAAATAAAACCACTAAAAGATATGTGCTCTTGTGATACAAATTAAAGCCAACTAAAAACATTCCATTTAGTTATCAAAATAAACACAGTGGTGCTTAAAAAATCAAACCAGATTTTCAGAAGTAACTCCTAGACAACATAATCTAATCCTGCCACTGTTTTACAATATCACTGATATAACTACAGTCTTCAATTGTTTTAGAAATTTAGAATTTGGTATTAAACCAACTGTGTTTTACAAAGTAATTCATTCAACATCAATCACTGTTTTTTTACAAAATAATACATTCACATTCATCCATCTTTTTTTGCTCATAATTTAAATCATCATTCATTCACTGAACAGTCCATTTACTTATAATGTTTAACAGGGTTATTTTTTTTTTTAAACAGTTAACCATTTATTCTGTGATCCACTTTATACGTTAATTCAAAATTACCTATAAATAGCCATTTTAATAAAAAGTCTATGCGGAACATTTACCTTTTTCTACCATGAATCCCTATTTTTTTAAATTTAAGTTAAAAAACTTAAAAATCCAGGCACGTGCAGCGTTTGTTATGGCTCGTTGGAGCACAGAAAAGTGTTTAAAGCACGGCGTGGCCAATAACTGCCCTTAAAGTATTGTGATATGGTAGTTTTCTGAAACCAGTTGCCCAGTATTTCTTTCTTTATCAAACCAATCACTAACAAATATGTTTAAATGCAAGAAGTGGTAGTTTTACTTCTAGACCATATCCAGTTACAACATCGTTATACATTAATTAACTGACCCACACTACCAAAGTCCTATAAAATGAATACTTCTATATGATAAAATAATATCAACACAATTAATAGCCCCCCCCAACAATGGTTTAAACCGTAAAATGCAGAAAAGGAGTAATAGCTAAACTCGTGTTATCTATAACTTCTAGTAAACTTGTTTAGATGAGGATTTTTCCTACCAATCTTCGGGCATTAACTTACTGCTACATCCATTAAGTGCAAGCATAATGACATGTAGTGTTGTCATCCATAAGACTGTCAAGTTTGACATGCTAAAATAAAAAAAGAATACTACACGTCCATTGTCAGCCCCAGTCTATATATAAACCCAAAAAGAGCCAAAAGATTTCTGGCATTCTTTTATGCTTCAGTATCTAGTCAGCAGTCAAGAAACACGCACACAGGCTCTTAGCACACTTTTTTTGTTTATATACAACTTACAAAAATATTTAATGATGAAATTTTTCCTATTCCTACTATATCTTTCCTATATCTGAAATTTCGTCCCAAAAATGAATGAACGTTGCCAAAAATGCCCTTAGATGCTGGTGATAAGGTAGTTTTCATAAACACCTGTAGCCAGTATTGAACCTTGTATTATTTCTAATAACCATATCCCTTAACAAAGGCTAAGATTATCAGGGGGAGAAAATATGAAGTATGGCAAGAAATATAAAGAAATGTTATTCATTCTTAACCAGTAGCCAATTAAAAATTTATTCATATTTGGCTTTTCATGTTACCAGACCACAGTCCTAAACTCTCAGATAAAATTCAGGTGTTCTCCCCTACCAATACTGGAAAAAAAAATCTTTGGAGAACACAAAAATTATTTTTTAAGCAGTGTTCTAAAATAATATCCTATAAATATAAAAGAATGATATGTCCTGAGATGCAGCCCTCTCTGATGATGGAATTATTTCCAAAACTTAGTGAACAGCCTGGCTACAATTGTTGCACACATAAAATGACAATATGGCAATAACCCTGTTACCTGTTATGTGAGAGGGCTGACTTAAACACAATCATACAATGCACTTTCACACAAACAGTGGCAGTTCTAAAAAAGCTTATACTGCCTTATCATCCTATCTACTGAAATTTATCCAAAAAACACGGCTCAAAACCATCCTTAAAATGTTGTGATAAGTAAGTTTCTGAAACCAACACAAGTTTTTTTTGTTAGCCCTAACCTACCCATATCTCTAACAGTGAATATTACAAATGCAAGAATAATAGCTTTATATATCATAACCTGTAGTCTTTTTGCGCTTGGATTTTGGCCTAAACCATCCTGGCTACAAGCATTGACAAAAATATTGAATAAGTATATCCTTACCCGAATATTTAATTTTGTGGCAATACACCATTGCAACAGCTTTCTTTAAGCACTAGGTACTTAATTATTACATACACCTTACAAAAGATTCAGAGTCTGCACAAGGAGGGAAAAAGCTATGCAGGGATGCCATCCCTATTTAGTATAAGCAGTCTTAAGAAATGTATTGTTTGTAAAAAATAATAGAGCATGGTGTAGCACCAATGGCTGTTATCCTCCTTCAGTTCCAGATTACAGTGGCTGAAAAAACAACACACTGACTCCTATCATGGCAATTCTCAGATTATAATGTACTCTTTTTATGTCACCTTCCAAGACCAAATTTACTGAAGCATTACTGTCTAGTGTAATGAATAACCATGAAAGATTTAGGAGTTAGAAAATTATTATAAAGCATGAAATTTGTCCTATATTATACACTTTTTATACACAACAACAAACACTATCCTGCTCATCAAATAATAATATTTCCATATCTGCCATGCTGAATCTATCTTATATGCTTGGATATTTCCATATCTGCCATGCTGAATCTATCTTATATGCTTGGATATTTTTATCTAACATTGTCAAACAAAGATAATTTTGTACTATTTCATTTTACTGCCAATGATGGCTGTAGTTCTAGAGCTAAGATAAAAATTTCTTGTCCAACAAATAAAAATCTTGCAATGTCGTAAGTTGTGACGAAAGCTTTATGACTGTATTGCTTTTTTACCTCTTACTGATCTGATAAAATGTTATGTGTGTACCAATTATGATATTAATAATCAGCCTCTGGTATGGTTCAGAGGTGAGTGGTGTTATCACCACCGAGGATTACTGTATTGTATTATTGCATAGGTATTGGTATAGCCTCTGGTATGGTTCAGATGTGAATGGTGCTACCACAACTGGGGATTGCCGAATTATATTATGGCATAAATATCGGTATATTATGCGATTGTATATTACATTTTTATTATTATATTATACATTTTGATCTACTCTTGGTGCAAAAAAAATCGAAAATAACTTTCCCTGATATTTTGAACCGAAACCATGAAAGCGTTCTAAAAATAAGAAAGTTATCGCATTTTTTTTCCCAACAAATTTTACTGCTGCCACTATATACAAGGGAAGTAATTCCATATCTCCTTATAAGGAATCAGAAGAGTTGTCCCATCCAATATTATATGAAAAAGATATGGATTTTTGGGACTGGAGTCCAATATGAAACAAGGAGCTGCGTTCAATAAACGCTTGATGCTCTTGGTGGCATCCTTGTCGATACAAAGCAACCAAACAAAGTCCAAAATGAGGTCAAGGTCAAACTGAGGTCAGGTGATGTTTGAAGATGAGGAATGGTCACAGGTTACATCTGAATTAGTATTAATTCATTCTTGTGAGCGGTATTGATGCTAGATGAAACGGTCCAATTTGGTTAACCAAGAGATGGCCCATACAAAGTAATCTAAGTCCAAAATGAGGTCAAGGTCAAGGTCAAACTGAGGTCAGGTGATGTTTGAAGATGAGGAATGGTCACAGATTACATCTGCATTAGTATCAATTCATTCTTGTAAGTGGTGTTGATGCTAGACGAAACGGTCCAATTTGGTTAACCAAGAGATGGCCCATATAAAGCAATCTAAGTCCAAAATGAGGTCAAGGTCAAACTGAGGTCAGGTGATGTCTGAAGATGAGGAATACTCACAGGTTACATCTGCATTAGTATCAAGTCATTCTAGTAAGGGGGTTGATGCAGAAAAGGGTCCAATTTGGGTAACCTGAAACGAACACAGGAAATCACAATCCCCCTTCCCGCCAGAAATGCCAGGGCAAATAAAAAATGGAAAATGTGGATTGAAAATTTCGGATTTTACTAATAGCTTAAAAAAACGGACACACTGTGACACAGTACAATACGGGTTTCTATAAGTATTGTCACATGTGAAAGAAACGCTTCCAATTGGGTTAAAATTAAAGGGTGAAATAAATTATTTAATGGTTTTGGTACAGCCTAAATGGCCAAGTAGAGTGGTGTTACACCCTGGGGAAAACCTATCCACGCTATTTCGTTATTGGCATTGCATAGTTTCTCAGTGGGTCAGGGGAGTGATGTATCACCTTTGGGGATTTTTACATTCATGTCTCCCCTTGCCCCCGAACTGTTTAGAGCTTTGACCTTTTATCAAACTTGAGATTCTGACGGAAAGTAAAAACTAAATGCATCCTCAGGGGCATAAAAAATAAATTCTTTGTTCACTGAACAACACAGATGCTATAAAATCTATTGGAGCAAAAAAAGGAAACTGTCAACAAAGAATAAGATATAAAATTTTTCAACCACATGGTTGGAAATGTAGTGAGATTCAGATGACCCTTTGGGGCTGACAAAACTAGAGAAGAAATTTTCACGAGCTAGCAGCACAAAAAAACAAGCATACAACACATCAGAAATAATCATATAATCAACCAGACGGACAGCATTTAAAGGGGTCTTTTGGGAACCTTTTTGCCCTTTGGGGTTTCTTCTCAAAATAGCAAACTTCCCAAAAGGGGTTATACAATTTGCTTTTGGGAAAAAAAAAGTGTCCATCAGCTGCTTTGCCTGAAGTTCCTGGGCATTTTTTTCAACTTTGCACAAGAGTGCCCTAAATTAAAACATACAAGCGTATGAGGGGTGACTTAAAAACTTCACATGTTTGTGAAATTTGCATGTTTTTTTTTTTTTTTATGTCATTGGTATTGGTTAGCCTCGGGTAGGGTTCAAGGTGAGTATGC
This sequence comes from Mercenaria mercenaria, assembly GCF_021730395.1. Lineage (NCBI taxonomy): Eukaryota > Metazoa > Mollusca > Bivalvia > Venerida > Veneridae > Mercenaria > Mercenaria mercenaria. The sequence continues at coordinate 71,363,184 of NC_069362.1, forward strand.
TACAAAACCAAGGTTTACGTATTATATTATTGCTTTGGTATTTTATAGCCCGGGTATGGTTCAGAGGGAGTGGTGTTATCACCACCAAGATTATGCAGCGATGCTATACTTTTTTTATACAATCAATAACATAGAATAAGATGCACGTTTTAAATAGAATCTCAGATATTAACAACAATGAGACCAGACTTTGAATAAAAATAACAAACATACAATAATAACTAGAGCTATCATAAAGGTGTAAAAGTACCCCCCGCATACTGACACGACTTTGCAATTTGACGCACACAAGATTGCATAATTTTGTGGACTGTATGTATAAGACGTATTAACAGATAGTAACAAAAAAAAAAGTCCCCTAACTAGCAAAAATTTATTAAAAGAATGTAACTGCACCAGCACAATAGGGGTTTGGGACTGATCACTTTTGTGAAGTTTTATTAAAGTTGCAAGGTTTGGTAATTAGGGACCCAAGATTCTTTTGCAACTGTATGTCATAGTATGTTAAAAGAAAAAAAGTCCCATAACTCTGCAATTTTTTTCGCTGAAAGAAACCTAACATGCCCAAGCACAACTACGTTGTACTGATCACTTGTTAATTTTATTAAAGGTCAAGGGAGAGGAGAAGGTGCACACAAGATTGTGTCAATAATAAGTAAAAAAAAAAAACAAAGTCCCATAACCTGCAATTTTTTTCTGAAATAATCTAACAGCCCCAGCACAACACTGTTTTACTGATCACTTGTTGAAGTTTCATTAAATTTTTCAGGGGATAGAGAGTGGTGTGCCAAAATTTTCTATGTATATAATAGTAAAAAAAAAAACAAAGTCCCCTAACTCTGCAATTTTTTTTTTTAAAAGAACCCAACAGCCCCTGCACAACACGTTGGGACTGACACTTGGTGAATTTCATTAAATTGTGTCAAGGGGGTAGGGAAGATGGGCGCACAAGATGGCTATGTATTAGTAAGTATCAAAAAAAAAAATTCCAAACTCGCAAATTTTTTTTTTTTAAAGAACCAAACATGCCCCATCACAACTACTGTTGGACTGATCCTTGTGGAAGTTTTATTAAATTTGTCAAGGGGGTAAGGGGAGATGGGCGCCAAATTGGTCTACGGGCAGACGGACAACAGACAGACAACCTGAAACCAGTATACCCCCCCTTACAACTTTGTTGTCGGGGGGTACAATAACATATATATATAATTTAGCAACGTTTGACATGCCATATTTATGTGCGGCAAATATGATTGTTATTTACCAACATGTATACTGTATTAAATTATGGCACTGGTATTGGTATAGTCTCTGGTATGGTTCAGAGGTGGGTGGTGTTATCACCACTAAGGATTACTGTATTATATTATTGCATTAGTATTGGTATAGCCTCTGGTATGGTTCAGATGTGAATGGTGCTACCACAACTGGGGATTGCCGGATTATATTATGGCATAAATATTGGTATAGCCTCTGGTATGGTTCAGATCTGAATGGTGCTATCACAACTGGGGACTGCCATATTATATTAATGGCTCAAGTATTAGCATAGCCTCTAGTATGGTTCAGAGGAAAGTGGTGCTATCACCGCTCTGGATTATTGTAATATATATTATGTTATTTTTATTGGTAAAACCTTTGGTTGGTTCAGAGGAGAATGGTGCTGTTACCAACATAGTTACTTTATTATATTATGATATTGATAGTGATATAGCCTCTGGTATGGTTCAGATAGGAGTGGTGCTATCGCCACTCTGGATTGCCGTATTATATTATGCGATTGTATAATACATTTTTATTATTATATTATACATTTTGATCTACTCTTGGTGCAAAAAGATTTCGAAAATAACTTTCCCTGAAATTTTGAACCAAAACCAGGAAAGCGTTCTAACTAAGAAATTGAATGCTTACACTAACATATTTCATTCAAAAAATAAGAAAGTTATCGCATTTTTTTTTTCAAAAAAATTTACTGCTGCCACTATATACAAGGGAAGTAATTCCAGATCTCCTTATAAGGAATCAGAAGAGTTGTCCCATCCAATATTATATGAAAAAGATATGGATTTTTGGGACTTGAGTCCAATATGAAACAAGGAGCTGCGTTCAATAAACGCTTGATGCCCCCAGTGGCATCCTTGTCGATACAAAGCAACCTAAGTCCAAAATGAGGTAAAGGTCAAACTGAGGTCAGGTGATGTTTGAAGATGAGGAATGTCACAGGTAACATCTGTATTAGTATTAATTCATTCTTGTGAGTGGTATTGATGCTAGACAAAACGGTCCAATTTGGTTAACCAAGAGATGGCCCATACAAAGCAATCTAAGTCCAAAATGAGGTCAAGGTCAAGGTCAAACTGAGGTCAGGTGATGTTTGAAAATGAGGAATGGTCACAGATTACATCTGCATTAGTATCAATTCATTCTTGTAAGCGGTATTGATGCTAGACGAAACGGTCCAATTGGGTTAACCAAGAGATGGCCCATATAACGCAATCTAAGTCCAAAATGAGGTCAAGGTCAAACTGAGGTCAGGTGATGTCTGAAGATGAGGAATACTCACAGGTTACATCTGCATTAGTATCAAGTCATTCTAGTAAGGGGTATTGATGCTAGACGAAACGGTCCAATTTGGTTAACCTCGTATGGACAGACAGGACAATCACTATATGCCTCCCGCCTCAGTACATGCCAGGGGCATAATAAATAATGGAAAATGTGGATTGTAAATTTCGGATGTTACTATACATGCTTAAGAAAACGTGACACACTGACACAGTACAATACTGATTTCTATAATGTATTGTCACATGATAGAAAGAAACGCTTCCAATTGGTTAAAATTATATAGGTGTGAAATAAATTATGTTAATGGTATTGGAGCATTACATTATTACAGCATCTAATATGGGCCAGAGTAGAGAGGTGTTATCACCACTGGGGATAACTCTATACCACTGATATTTCGTTATTGGCATTGGCATAGTTTCTCAAGTGGGTCAGGGGAGAGTGCTGGTATCACCATTGGGGATTATTACATTACACTGTCTACATTGTCCTGTAACTGTTTAGAGCTTTTGACCTATTATCAAACTTGATGATTCTGTTTACTGAGCTCTGCTCAATAGGGATTGTCCTCTTAGTTTTGCTTACTGGGTATTGTTCACTGAGCTCTGCTCAAAAGGGATTGTCCTCTTGAGTTTTGCTTCAAAGCTACAAAAGGAAATGTAATTAATCTTGATAAAATCATAACCATGAACAATTCACTATGCTCTGTTCACTGACTATTGTTCACTGAGCCCTGCTCTCTGAGTATAGTTCACTGGGCCCTGCTCTCCAGGTATTTTTCACTAAGCCCTACTTTCTGGGTATTATTCACTGAGTTCTGCTTACTGGATATTGTTCACTTGTGCTCTGCACCTGAACTCAAGGTGAGCTGTTAGTGTACCAGGTAGATGATCTGTAGCCTGACATCCCCATTTGGTTTGTTTACACTTAAGAAGGATATAAGATTCTTTCACTGGTTGTTGGTGCAGATGGGAATTTCCGGCTTGGGGGGTAACTGTTTAGGCAGTAACGAGGCTCCAGCCGAGTTACCACCTAAACTGTTACCTGAGAGCCGGACATTCACATCTGAACCTACAACCAGTGACAGAATCTTTTTCTTGCATACCGATTTCAAGAAATAATAATAAAAATAAGATCAATCAAACTGCTTTCTTTTTTTTGGAACTATTTCTTATAGTAGTGCATTTATACAAAGCATTGGAAACCACCGTCCATAAACAGGAAAGAGGTCATGACGTTTCAGAGACAAATAACAATGTTTAGTTCTGGTTTTGTTTTATCAGTTGCAGCATAATGTTATGGTTTTTTGATAAAATAACCTGTTTTGAATCGAGAAATATACTATCAGGAACAAAGAGGAACTATCAAGGTACTGGATTTTTATTCCGTCCTTTGAAATAAAATATAAATTACTACATAAATCTTCAACATATAATGTAGTTTGTATTATGTCATTTACAGCACAAGAGCCATCTTACATCCCGGGGTGTAAGATGGATTTTTCCAGCACCGGCAAAAATACCGGAAACTCCTGTCTGGTATGCAAGAAATATTGTTCGCTCAATCTTAACGAATCTTTGTCAGAATGTGTGTCTGAATAAAGTTCTTGGATAATTTTAAATTTTATACATCTCTGACATGTCAAAAAAAAGTTGATAGGTCAAATCAAAGAAAAGCCGTGTAAATAGTTTAAAAGTTGTATTTCCTACCTGATCTTATCTGACCATATCATAATGTTTGTCTTTAAGAGATTTACAGTCAACAATAAAACTGGATAAAAGGTAGTTAGTTAACTTGGTCAAACAAACTTTTTTATACTCTAGGAGACCTATTTTCTACTTCATCTGTATAACACCTAATCAATCTTTTGTGAAATCTAGGGCATGTTGGCAACTTGGACATCATGACATATTCAAGATCAGACAGTGCAATCAGGTGGAGGTGGGGGTGGGGGCACTGTCCCATCATAGCCCTCTTGTCTTCAATAAGTTTTTGAATGACTGCCTTTTTGGTACATAAGTTTTCTAATTTTTGTCCATTTTAAAAAATTGCAAGTACTGAATGGAATTTAAGAGTTGTCACCATAACTGGAGGAAGCACAGAGCTCATTAAACATAACTGTCTGATAATTATGAATTATCTCCCTTATTACAATTTAGTTTTGACCTGACATTAATTTGCAGCAACTGGAGGAAATTTAAAGAAACTAATGTTACAGGTGGCAATAACAAATGCACTGAAACTGAACTCCTTGAACTGCCTACCTTACTGCATTTTTTCAAACTACGTAGTTACTTTTTTTAAATATTAAAGACTTTACATATTAAGTCCACTCAAGATCATCCCTTAATATAAGCCACAAAAGATCAGCCATAACATATAAGTCCACTCAAGATAAGCCCTCACATTTTTGGTTTACACAAGATCAGCCATAACATATGAAGTCCACTCAAGATCAGGCCTTAACTAGAACTGTCACAGGAGTGACTCATACCCCCACCATACGGTCTTGTCACAGAAGAATGGAAACCATAAGGAATCTTAAAAATACTTTGGAGTACTTCATCCTGGGCTTCCACATATAAGTAATACTAGTATAATACAAGTATAGTAATACAAGTAAATATATTAAACCTCTAATATTAGAGATACACTAAAAGTGAATACAAACAAGGGTGCAGAATGTCACAATATACGCCCGTCACAGCAAATTTGTTTACACTAGCACCTGTATTTGCAAATGGAATTTTAATTTTCTAGTTGTTTACAATGTTGTTTTTTTTAGAAATTATTGTAATTCTTTTATTTTTCTAAGTCCACAAAAAAAATCCTTACCAGGTAGAGATACCTTAAAATACACCCAAAATTTGAAAGTAATATCAATGTTGTACCACAGAAAAGTGGTCTTGGTTTTTCCCTACGGTCAATTATAAAAAAGTTACAACGTAAGTTATTTATAGTAACAACTAAGGGAAGTTAATCTTTAAAGAGAAAAAAAAAAAAAAAAAAAAAATCGAAAAAAAAAAATTACAAGTCCACACAAAAATCCTTACCAGGTAGAGATAGCTCAAAATACACCTCAGAATTGGATGTAACATGCATGTTGTACTACAGAAAAGTGGTCTCGATTTTTCCCTACGACTTGTAATGAAAAAGTTACAATATAAGCTATTTATAGTAACAGCAAAGGGAAGTAATTTTAAAGAAGGGACCAGTGCATGACACTCCGTCTCATGATGGGTGTACAATTGTGCCAAGTTGCATCAAAATCCCTACATGCATGAAGAAGAAATGCTCCAGACAAAGTCATTCTTGTATCTGACCTTTGACCTTTAAGTGTGACCTTGACCTTAGACCGAGGGACCTGGTTCTTGCGCATGACACTCCGTCTCATGCTGTGAACATTTGTGCCAAGTTGTATCAAAATCCCTCAATGCATGAAGAAGAAATGCTCCGGACAAAGTTTTCATTCTTGTATCCTTTGACCTCTAAGTGTGACCTTGACCTTACCCCTAGGGACCTGGTTCTTGCGCATGACACTCCGTCTCATGATGGTGAACAATTTTGCCAAGCTACATCAAAGTCCTTTCATGCATGAAGAAGATATGCTCCGGACAAAGTTTTCATTCTTGTATCCTTTGACCTCTAAGTGTGACCTTGACCTTAGACCTAGGAACCTGGTTCTTGCGCACGACACTCCCTCTCATTATGGTGAACAACTGTGCCAAGCTACATCAAAATCATTCCATGCATGAAGAAGATATGCTCCGGACAAAGTCATTCTTGAATTTTTCATTCTTGTATCCTTTGACCTCTAAGTGTGACCTTGACCTTAGACCTAGGGACCTGGTTTTTGCGCATGACACTCCGTCTCATGATGATGAACAATTGTGCCAACTTTCATCAAAATCCCTCCATACATGAAGAAGATATGCTCCGGACAAAGTCATTCTTGAATTTGACCTTTGACCTCTAAGTGTGACCTTGACCTTAGACCTAGGGACCTGGTTCTTGCGCATGACACTCCGTCTCATGATGGTGAACAACTGTGCCAAGTTTCATCAAAATCCCTCCATGCATGTAGAAGATATGCTCCGGACAAGGTCTGTGGACGCCGCCCGCCCACCCGCCCGCCCGCCCGCCCGCCCAACCGCCCATCCGCCCGCCAGGGGCGTTCCCATAATACGTCCCGTTTTTCAAACGGGCGTATAAAAAGGTCTTACCGACCCATGTTACCACAGAAAAATGTTTTCACTTTCTACATAGGACTTATAATAAAAAAGTTAGAAAAATACCTAAAATACTGAAAATCTAAAAATAGGATTTCTAAAAATAGACTAATTCCTGGAATTTAAGGGGAAGAAACTCAATACAAAAGTTAAAAAAAGGTTACTTCCCTTTGGCTCTAAGCCAATCAGAATGAGATATAGTGAAAATACATCAAAATTAACCTTAAATTCTAGGTAAAAGGGGAAACAATTCAAGAAAAATTAGTGTCAGAGTTATGCACCTTGTGTCACATGATGTGGGTGATGAGGTGGAACATCTATTTTAAGTCTGGATCAAATCCATTCAGTACTAACTGAGATGTAGTGAAAATACATCAAAATTTACCTTAAATTCTAAGTAAAAAGGGGCATAATTCATGAAAAATTGGTGTCAGAGTTATGCACCTTGTGTCACATGATGTGGGTGATGAGGTGGAACATCTATTTTAAGTTTGAATCAAATCCATTTTGTAATAATTGAGATATAGTGAAAATACATCAAAATCAACCTTAAATTTAAAGTAAAAGGGGGCATAATTCATAAAAAATTTATGTCAGAGTTAAGCACCTTATGTCAAATCATCTGGTTGATGAGGTGGAACAACTATTTTAAGTTTGAATCAAATCCATTTAGTAATAACTGAGATATAGTGAAAATACAACAAAATTAACCTTAAATTCTAAGTAAAAGGGGACATAATTCATGAAAACTCGGTGTCAGAGTTATGCACCTTGTGTCACATGATGTGGGCACATGATTTGGGTGATGAGGTGGAACATCTATTTTAAGTTTGAATCAAATCCATTTCGTAATAACTGAGATATAGTGAAAATACAACAAAATTAACCTTAAATTCTAAGTAAAAGGGGACATAATTCATGAAAACTTGGTGTCAAGAGTTATGCACCTTGTGTCACATGATGTGGGTGATAAGGTGGAACTTGTATTTTAAGTTTGAATCAAATCCATTTGGTAATAACTGAGATAATAGATTTTGGGACGGGACGGGACGGGACGGGACGGGACGCGACAAAACTGCCTCCTATATACCCCCCTCAAACATGTTTGGTGGGGGTATAATAATGATTATGGTAGCTGGCGCTGTTGCGTTCCATACATACAACTCACTGTACCTGAAATATTTCCGGTTTACAACATTTTAGCAAATTATTCCCATAGTAAGTAGAAATAAACATATGAATTCAAACAAAATTTAATTGTTAACAACCGTTGACATTTACAACTTACGAAACCAGTGTCAATAATTTTTAGTATGTGAAAAACTTGCTGTCAACCAGGATTGTGCATTATGCCCTTGGGGAATACCATTTGCTGTCACTGAATGACATACATGTACTTGTTATTATATCATTTTCTGAAAATTGCTTTTCTGTATCTAAATTATTACTTGTCTCTACAGATGTAAAACACTACTTTAAAAGTACAAACCTTTGCAGTGACAACAGTGTAACCATTACACACAACTGACGACCTGTCCCTAACCCATCCATTCACAAACTGGTTATAAGCTTCCAAGCCTTTGTAACTTTTTAATTCATCTTTTGTATACACACTCGGGGTCCATAGTAAGTAATTTACAATGTCAATGTACGTGACAGGCGGCAAAAGAGACACATCCGTAGACCATGAAACTATCTCGTAAGGGTCACAACCACCTAAGATTTTTAATTTCTCATCGTAACGCACTTTCTCTTCATCTTTGAGTCCATCTCGATACATTAACTTATTTGACACACTTTCAGTCTCTTTAGCACTCTTTTTTGACATGATAATAACGTATTTGGTATCTACAATCGTCAGTTATTGATTAAATTGTGCAACACTATATATCTTTTCTTTGTTTATTTGCGGAGGCCTCCAAAATGGCCGACTTCCGGTTTACGCATCAAAAATAACAGGTGCGTGAAAGACCTCAACTGCATGAAATTTTGTAAAGATCTTGATATATGTTTGACTTCTGACAGTATCCAGGGATAAAAAAGTATTAATAAACTTTAAGACAGAAAAAAATGTTTTTCATATATTTACTACACAATCTCTGCAAAATGTATTTTAATACAGTTCTATGGCTGCTTCCCGAGTTTTAGACCAGAAATCATTCCTTCAGAGGTTTGTGAAGGTCAGAGAGTTTCATTTACCTGAGAACATTTGGTAGTTTGGAAATGGAAGTATTTAATTAGAGGTATTTACTTTTTTGAGCTGTTATATATACATGAATCTTGCTGAATTGTATCGTTCATTAAGATATGCCAGTAATGGTATCAGATTACACAAAACTTCATATAGTTCAGATCTATATGATTTACTTTTGAACCAAGTTGTATACACATTATTTGCTACCAGTTCTTTATATTGGGGGTGTATCAAGGATAATTGTTTATATTCTTTATCAGTACCTTAAAGGTTACTGGTATGCAAATTATATTGAATTTTTATTTTCTTGGCAAAACACCTTGCTATATGCTCATTCTAAACATTACAGGATGCTTAAAATAAGGCCCTCCAAGGCAAATGGCAGGAAACACAGAAAGGCAAAAGATGCAGGCAGTCGTATAGCAACTGCCATCACGAGAGATAGGAATATGATGAAGGAATTAAAAGAACTTACGAATAAGCAGGATGAGCGGGACAAAACCTATGATGAAGAGAATGTAGGAAGATGGTACCTATATCAGTGACTGTACCAATGAAAATTTCACAGTTAATGATACTGCCTCTAGGTGATTCCTCAGAGGGGACTGACTCAGAGTTGGAGGATGATTTTACATGTCCTGGCCCTCAGAATAGCCACTCCGGAGAATTGTTGATCTATGTACTTTTTCAGCGGTACATCCACCTGTGGACAAGAAATTGAGAGAAACAAGAGCTGTCTCCATAGGATGACACATGCCCCCGATGGCCTTTTGAATGAATAGTTATGGCCGATGTTAGAGTTTATTACCTTTGACCTATGGAGCTGGGTCTTGCGCGCGACACATCGTCTTACTGTGTCACACATTTATGCGTAGTTATTTTAAAATCCATGCATGAATGACAATGATATGGACCGGACATGCCCATCAATGCACTATCATGAAAAAGGACATTTAATGTCTAACTGTGACCTTGACCTTTGAGCTACGGACCTGGGTCTTGCGTGCGACACGTCGCCTTACTGTGGTACACATTCATGCCAAGTTATTTGAAAATCCATCCATCGATGACAAAGATATGGACCGGACACGCCCATCAATGCACTATCCTTTAATGTCTAAGTGTGACCTTGACCTTTGAGCTACGGACCTGGGTCTTGCGCGCGACACGTCGTCTTACTGTGGTACACATTCATGCCAAGTTATTTGAAAATCCATCCATCGATGACAAAGATATGGACCGGACACGCCCATCAATGCACTATCCTTTAATGTCTAAGTGTGACCTTGACCTTTGAGCTACGGACCTGGGTCTTGCGCGCGACACGTCGTCTTACTGTGGTACACATTCATGCCAAGTTATTTGAAAATCCATCCATCGATGACAATGATATGGACCGGACACGAAAATTGCGGACAGACTGACAGACTGACAGACCGACAGACTGACAGACCCACAAACGGTTCAAAAACTATATGCCTCCCTTCGGGGGCATAAAAATTCTGAATATGCAATATATTGATATATCATCTCTGCTTTGTCCTACTTTGTCACTATTTTATAAGCATATAACTAACTTTGTACTACGTTTTGATTAGTAAATAATATTACTTTTTAATAAAATGTCTGACATTGGTTAGATGTTCATTTTCAATTCACTTATATCTTGTGGCCTTACTGTGACATAAATGAACTGAAATGAAATAAAGTAGTTTATATTTGCCTTTTAGCTACTATTATTTACATGTGCTCATATTAGCATGGCATTTGGGTCTTACTACTTTGTTCTTGTTACTTGTCCTTTCGAACCTTTTCCCCTTTCCTTTCATTAACTTCGTTTTGAGAGGAAAACATTGGACAAAAACATTGGACAAAAGTACAGAGAAGTTTTTCTCATTTTATTTTGTGGAAGGACTCAAACGGAATTCAAGACAGGCAGAGTTAAATCAGGATTTTGCAGAGTGTAGGCGATGTAGTGTTGATATTCCGAGAGGGTGCTGGAAATTAGGTCGTATAAAAGCGTTAGTAAAAAGCAATAATGAACATTGTCGTTCTGCGAAAGTTTCGATGTCAAATGGGTGAATAATTGGCCGAACATTAAACCGGTATCGCCAAAACTAGTAAGTGACAATCAAACCTCAAGGCCAAAACGCTGTGCAGCAATAGAAGCAGCCAAGAATATCAAACTTTTATACACTTTGGAATTTATCAAATATTTTCAGATGACAAAACATTAATAGACATAAAATTCTGACAGAATACCAAGCTGTTGTAGAAACTCTTAACCTCAACACTGGCAATAGATCACAACCAATATGATGAGGTTCCACAACAGACTGTCATTCTGATTGGAACAAGCCTCATTATCATTACAGTTGTTGTCTGGATGTGCTGTAGAAAGCCTAAATGGAAATATGCCAATGTTAAGAGAGTTATTGTCATTCAGTCTGTACTGTCATTCATCGTGTTCCCAATATCATACAGAATGGTGAATAGACAACATAGTCGTTATGTTGTAGACATTCCTTGGTTTACTGATAGAGTTTACAAAACAAATGCTCTTCTGGCATCAAAGATCAAGGATCAGCAAGTGCATTACTGGGTACCGGTACCCAAAGGTTTCTGGTCTGATGCGGCTTTGACAGAGCTTTTAAGTACTGATTGGGTCCATCTCTCATAAAGGGGTCAACAAAAGCTGTACAACAATATCCAAGCTGCGGTGGTTGTGGAGCTGAATGCTAGCCAGCTAGGCTGTTAAGATATGTATATTTTCATGGCACCTAGATGTATTTCTCTACAATTTACAGTTGAGATTAAGCATTTAACTGTACCTACACATACAGAACCTTGAACAGTTTTATTTGTCACAGATTCACAAATGCCGTTTTTTGTTGGGCTGTCATATATATATATATATATATATATATATATAGAGAGAGAGAGAGAGAGAGAGAGAGAGGATATTTGTTTGTTTGCAGTGAGATATCGAAATATATATATATATATATATATATATATATATATATATATATATATAGAGAGGATATTTGTTTGTTTGCAGTGAGATATTGAGATATCGAAATATATCATCACCGATAAGGGAGACAATTCTGATATTTTCACTCAGGCTCCGCCTTCGTGAAAATATTCAAGATATCTCACTGCAAACAAACAAATTTTCTTTTTATTTTATGCTAGTTTGTGAAGATCAACGAATTTTTCTGTTTATTATGTGCATAAATGTTCATATAAATCCAATATTTCATGACGAAATTCGGATTTATTTAAGCTACCGTGTTACATATGATATATCCGCTAAATTACCATGGACACTTAGGCACATTAATATCGAATATTGGTGATTAGGTTCATTAAATCAACACAACGCCATTTTGTTTTTAAAAACAAAAACTGCATTTAAATATTTTGTGTAAACAAGAGGGCCATGAAGGCCCTGTATCGCTCACCTGACCTATTGACCTAAAGATCAACAAGATTAACATTCTGACCAAGTTTCATTAAGATATGGACATAAATGTGGCCTCTTGAGTGTTAACTAGCTATTCCTTTGATTTTACCCTGTGACCTAGTTTTTGACCCCACATGACCCAGATTCGAACTTGACCTAAAGATCATCAAGATTAACATTCTGACTAAGTTTCATGAAGATACAGTCATAAATGTGGCCTCTAGAGTGTTAACAAGCTTTTCCTTTGATTTGACCCCGTGACCTAGTTTTTGACCCAACATGAACCAGATTCGAACTTGACCTAAAGATCATCAAGTTTAACATTCTGACTAAGTTTCATGAAGATACAGTCTTAAATGTGGCCTCTAGAGAGTTAACAAGCTTTTCCTTTGATTTGACCCTGTGACCTAGTTTTTGACCCAACATGACCCAGATTCGAATCTGACCTAAAGATCATCAAGTTTAACATTCTGACTAAGTTTCATGAAGATACAGTCATAAATGTGGCCTCTAGAGTGTTAACAAGCTTTTCCTTTGATTTGACCTACTGACCTAGTTTCTGACCCCAGCTGACCCAGATTTAAAGTTGACCTAAAGATCACCAAGATAAACATTCTGACCAAGTTTCATTAAGATACGGTCATAAATGTGGCCTCTACAGTGTTAATTAGCTTTTCCTTTGATTTGACTGGGTGACCTAGTTTTTGATCCTACATGACCCAGATTCGAAGCTGACCTTAGGATCATCAAGTTTAACATTCTGACCAAGTTTCATGAAGATAAATTCATAAATGCGGCCTCTACAGCGTTAAAAAGCTTTTCCTTTGATTTGACCTGGTGACCTAGTTTTTGACCCCAGATGACCCAATATCAAACTCGTCCAAGATTTTATTGAGGGTAACATTCTGACCAAGCTTCATTAAGCTTGGGCCAAAATTGTGACCTCTAGAGTGTTAACAAGCTTTTCCTTTGATTTGACCTGGTGACCTAGTTTTTGATCCCAGATGACCCAATATCGAACTCGTCCAAGATTTTATCGAGGGTAACATTCTGACTAAGTTTCATTAAGATTGGGCCAAAAATGTGACCTCTAGAGTGTTAACAGTCAAATTGTTGACGACGGACGGACGGACGGACGGACGGACGACGACGGACACAGGGTGATCACTAAAGCTCACCTTTGAGCACTTCGTGCTCAGGTGAGCTAAAAATACACACCGCGGCTAACAGAGACATTGACAAATGCCGGTAGTTAAGTAGAAGCATATTTAAAACTTTTCGGGTCAATCCGTCAGTTCGTTGAATAACCGGAAGCTTGCTTTGTTTACCAAAACACACGCTGAAGGTCAGATTAAAACAAGTGAATGAAGTATTGCCATGCAATACAAAGTCCCCTACTGGAAGGCACCTAATTTTTTCTACTGCAGTATAACATAATGAACTGATATCTGTCAATGATGTATAAACAATATTGTACTACATATACAATATGTTATAACATTATAACAACACACTTGGATTAAAATGTGCATAGACGCTATATAAAAACCCACAGTTGTTTTCATATTGAATTTTTTTGGCTGATTATAAAAATGTTATCATGTAAGTTATTTATAGTAACAACAAAGGGAAATTAATCTTTAAAAAAAAAAAAAAAAAAAAAAATTAATAATATAAGTCCACAAGAAACTCTTTACCAGGTAGAGATAGGTCAAAATACACCTAAAAATTGGATGTAACATGCATGCTGTACCACAGAAAAGTGGTCTCGATTTTTCTCTACTGCCAGTAATAAAAAAGTTACAAATAAAATCTATTTATAGTAACAACAAAGGGATGTAATTCTAAAAACAAGGGTGCCTCATGGTGGTGAACATTTGGTCCAAGTTACATCAAAATCCCTCCAAGCATGAAGAAGAAATGTTCCATACAAAGTCATTCTTGAATTTGACCTTTGACTTCTAAATATGACCTTGACCTTAGACCTAGGGACCTGGTTCTTGCGCATGACATGTTGTCTCATCCAGGGGAATATTTGTGCCAACTGATATCTAAATCCTGCTTTGCATGACAAAGTTATAGACCGGACAGGAAAAAAATCCTCTTGACCTTTGATCTCAAAGTGTGACCTTGACCTTTAAGCTAGGGTACTGGGTGTTGCGCATGACATGTCGTCTCATCATGGGAAACATTTGTGCCAAGTAATATTAAAATCCCTTCATGGATGGCACAGTTATGGACGGGACAGGAAAAAAACTCTGTTGACCTTTGACCCCCAATTGTGACCTTGACCTTTGAGCTAGGGGTCCGGGATTTGCGTATGACACGTCGTCTCATCATGGGGAACACTTGTGCTAAGTAATATTAAAATCCCTTAATGAATGTCAGAGTTATGGACCGGACACGAAACAGACCCTGTTCATGCTATGTTAACATTTGACTGCTAAGTGTGACCTTGACCTTTGAGCTAGGGGTCTGAAAGTTGTGCATGACATATCGTCTTATTATGAGGTACATTTGTGCCAAGTAATATTAAAATCCCTTCATAGTGGGAGAGTTATGGACCGGACAGGAAAAAAACCTTGTTGACCTTTGACCTCCAATTGTGACCTTGACCTTTAAGCTAGGGGTCCAGGTTTTGCGCATGACACGTCGTCTCCTCATGGGGAACATTTGTGCCAAGTAATATTAAAATCTCTTCATGGATGGGAGAGTTATGGACCGGACAGGAAGAAAGCCCTGTTGACCTTTGACCTCCAATTGTGACCTTGACCTCTGAGCTAGGGGTCCGGGATTTGCGCACGACACATCATCTCATCATGGGGAACATTTGTGCCAAGTAATACTAAAATCCCTTCAAGGATGGGAGAGTTGTGGACCGGACAGGAAAAAAGCCCTGTTGACCTTTGACCTCCTATTGTGGCCTTGACCTTTGAGCTAGGGGTCTGGGTTTTGCGCATGACACGTCGTCTCATCATGGGGAACATTTGTGCCAAGTAATATTAAAATCCCTTCATGGATGACAGAGTTATGGACCGGACACGAAATTGCGGACGGACGGAATGACGGAATGACGGAATGACGGAAAAGAGCATTCCTATAGTCCCCAAAACTGGTTTTCAACCAGTAGGGGACTAAAAAGAACACGAAAAATCTAAAAAAACTGTGGATTCACCAGGAATATGCCTAAGTCCTTGGAATATCAAGCTGCAGAATTAAATATCATCATGGATTCAATGGAAATAGCTAGGAAATATTGATCTAGGAGCTGCATAGCATAACAAAATGGATGGAAGTTGGAACACAACTGGCTGGGCTTGGAGTGGGAAAGTACTTCAACGAAAATGCTGGCATATTACGTAAGGTTGAGTTGATGTCTTGTGATAATTAACTAAGACAACAACCAACTAAATGTGCTGTCGCCAGTAAAATCTACCATACCATAGTGAACCAATGGAAAAAAATTAGAGGGAACAGATCTGTAGCTACATGAATGGCAAGGCCTAGCAACCAAGCTGACAAAGGTAACATTATTTCTTTTGCAAATTTAATTATAGCTAGCCAGTTCTATATAGGATTGTCTAGCAGTTCATGCCACGTGTATGGCTTGAATATTAGTATAATCCAGTAATTTTAAAGGCAGCAAAGGGAGGTAATTAAAGAATATATTTCAAGGGAGATAATTTATCTGGAAAAAAAAGAAGTTCGGCACTGTGAGTGATATCGATTTATATCTCACTGCTATTTTCCAGTATTTCACCAATAAGCATAAAATAAATAAATAAATAAATATATATATATATATATATATATATATATATATATAGTGTACACTGCTTAAGAGAATATTCTATTCAGCAGTAACCATTAGCGGTCTTGGCAGTTGGTTTGCTTTATTTAAGTTATTATACTTATAAACCCATGAGAATGTGTGCTTTAGAGTATTATTACACTATTTGGCATGCAGTTACACCATATAATGGTTTATTACCGTTGGCTTTTCTCAAAGCGTAGTGCAATTGTTCATGCAAATTTCACAGTCTACTGTTTGAGAGTTTTGGGTTTTTCCAAATCTATTCGATAGCTTTTCGGGATCTATATTTCTGATTATGCTGCCTACCTGTGTATACACAGCAGTCAAAATGGGTATTATGGTAGCAGTTCAGCTCATACCAACCACACATTTTTTAAAATTTGCCCTTGTAATCAGTCATTATATAAAACACAAAGCCCTGCTGAAAATAAGTTTAGGAATACAAACAGGCTAAAAGGACAATTCGGAGGACGGACATGACTTTCAAGTATTATACCAGGCTCACTGGAATAATAGAGTATCATCAGTTGCCAAACAACGCCAGAAATTGCGACACATCAATAAGCGGACTAAAATGCCTTTGACCGAAGACTTGTTTTGTTCAAAACCTTTGTGATGAAACAAAAACCAGCCTGGAAAATAATACCCCAAATAGAAAAGCCTGGGAAAGAAGCGGCAAATGATCATGGTTCGAATTATACTAGTCAATAAAAGAAGAATAGCTGAAGTAGCAGAACTAAAAGTATCTGACTTTCTGCAAACCCAGAGAAACGATGAAATGGATACGGAGATATTCAATGCCCTGAATGTGCCAGAGAAAATTATCTCCAAATGGTATGTTTTACTTATTATGTTAGGTTCCTATTATCTAATTTGGTCAAAATAGAAAATGTAGTTTTTCAGAAATCTGTTCATTTCCAATGCAATTTATATTTTTTTAGTAGTTATTAAACCGTCATAAATATTTTTGTCTGAGTACACCTAATTATTAAGAATGTAAGCATATTTACCACATCAGCATGAACGTGATAGAAGTTCGAGGCAAGTCTACGAGAGGACTTAGAAATGTTCACATAATATTAAAGCCTGACATGACAGAAGCCCTTGACTACCTTTTAAGGAAAAGAAAAAGTACAAGTCAGTTCTTGTTCTGCAGATATTTAATTTTGTTTAATTATGTTAATAGTGCTATGCTGGTTACAATACCCCACCC
This sequence comes from Mercenaria mercenaria, assembly GCF_021730395.1. Taxonomy (NCBI): domain Eukaryota; kingdom Metazoa; phylum Mollusca; class Bivalvia; order Venerida; family Veneridae; genus Mercenaria; species Mercenaria mercenaria. The sequence goes on from NC_069362.1 coordinate 71,380,674, forward strand.
AATCATGAACGCTAGACAACCAAACTCTTGTCATAAAATTCACAAAACGTATTAGTGTTTCACTTTAAATATTAGTAACAGTTAAATTATAAAAATAAAATGTATCTTTTGTTAAGGTTTTCATAATTAATCATTATAAATATTACTTGTATTTAGTCCAAATGAAAGTAGCATGCACCATGTACTGTCAAACTTGTAATGGCCAGCATATTGGTTAAATCTGACTGGCAGATATTTATTCCGGGAAAAACCTACTTTCATTTTTGACGTCATGTATAGAATGTAAACTTGTATATAAACTAAAAACCGTTTGCTTATAAGAAGCATTCAACCGAAAGAGCTCAAACGAAAGAGTTATATAGAAATTCGAAGAAAGATAGAAAGAGTTAGAACATAGTTCAACTTTAAGAATTTTAAGACAGAAAGAGATGCAGGTATTTTATAGAAATATAGAATAGACAAAATTAAGGAGTATATATAAATTTCGTCTCCCACATAACTCCCCTAAGGGGCCCCATAGAGAGATGACGCAGCATCGACCACAGGCTCATCAGAACGAGGCTAAAACTAAAGGCTTATCGGTCAAACTTTTTCCAAAGTGTTTAAAATCGTGTTTTGAAGTTCGATTTTCATGGAATAAATCATTTTTTTGTACACAAGAGAAAGGATAAAAGTACCATATTTGGAAGGATATTAAACAAATTAGGTAAGTTTGTCCATAAATGGAATATTTAATCAAAATTTTATTATTACACGGTTGGTAACATTGTTCTTTGTTCTGAGCACGTGTTGGCATCACGTCCGGAAAAAAGGGAAATTTGATTTGGATAAAAAATAAAATACAGGGCGAACGAAGAGTCGTTATGGTCATAACGATGCTGTTATGAATTATTACTGATATATTCCAGCGTAAATCGCAAAAATTAGAAAGACAAGTATCAGATTGGTTAGACGACGTTATGTACGAATCGTGCAGAACGCGAATCGCAGGCGATACTTTGATCAAATATTAAAAGTTTTATACTTAGGCAGCGGGGATCGCTGTATTTAATCGAGTACAATATGGCAAAACAATTCACCTTGGGAAAAAAGGTTTTTTGTAGGTACAATAGAAGCGTAAATCGCAAAAAGAATGATAATGTTCAGAGGCGTGAAACGAAACAAAGAAAAACATATATTTATCAGCGTGAAACGCAAAAAACATATTGAAAATTAGCGTGAATCGCAAAAATGATTATGAAAAATTGATATTTATTTTCACGACCACCAAGACCAAACATTTAAGTAAGTATATGATTATGTAATTTTCAGAATGGCGAGTGGTCAGGGTGAAACCCGGCAAGAGGAAAATTTGGCAAATGTCCAGGGCGGAAGCAATGAAAAATAGAATGCGTGGTGGGGACCCTGGAGAGGAAATTAGAGGAATTTAGCAAAGCGGCTCAGTCAATTAAGACGCTATCAGACACGGTCACATGCCTTTAATCGGAAGTGAAATCACTAAAGCGAAAAGCAAATTCGCCGGCCGAAGAAACATCATCGGGGCCTTCGACGGGGAAAAAGAGTCTTGTTTCGAATTCGGACGAGGACGATAGGCAGGAGAGTGCACGAGGCACCGAAAAGGGGAAAGCAAATGACGCAGAATCGGTACATTCTAGTGGGGAAGAATGGGAAGATTATTTCGATCAGGATTCAAACCAAAATGACGACGAATTCTCAGACTTAGAGGGTTTTTTCGAAGAACAACAAGAAACGGGGGAAACTGTATGTGAAAAATTAGCTGGCATTGTGAATAGAGCGTTACGGGGGGAAAATGATAGCGGAGACATGGAAAAATTGAAAACACTTAAAGAAAAATACAAGAGACCCCACAACTTACAGAATTTACAGGTGCCTAAAGTTGACGAAATTCTGTGGAGGAACCTCCGGAAGGACGTAAAGTCGGTAGACTACCTGCATCAGCGGACAATAACTAACACCAATTTCGGATTAATACCGGTCCTTAGGGCCATTCAAGCCCTCAATGACAAGGACGCCTCGAAGGCTCAGAAATTCCTAATGGATGCAGTAAAAATTTCCTGTCTGACAGTCAAAACAACAAATGCAATACGAGCGAACAACATAAAAAAGGAAATCCTGCCAAAATACAAGACGGCATGCAACAATCCCCCTTCAACAGAACACTTATTTGGCGACAACCTGACTGAGGAATTCAAGAAAATGGACAGTGGCAAATTGAATGCCACCGTATCTCAACAGCCTTTTTTAGGGATGAAGGGAGCTGCGTACAGCAGCTACAACCAACAGAACCAGAGAATGAAATTCAAAGTGACACCAAATCGGTCACAGTACCAGCAAGGGAAGAGAATAAATCTCGGACGACCGAACAGATTTCCGCAGGCAAGGAAACAACAACAACAACAACAACAACAACACCGGAAGTAAACAGTGTGAGTAATATTTTTAATTACGTTTCAATAAACACTACTGAAAATTTTTATGCGGGGAAAACCAAACTTTATTTGGAAAATTGGACACGAAACACAAATGACCCTTGGATATTACAAACTGTATCAGGTTACAAAGTTGAAATTCTATCACTTCCGGTACAGAATTATGTACCGTCACCCTTAAAATTTTCGTCGGAAGAGTTGTTAAAAATAGACGATGAATTGGATAGATTTATCAAACAGGGTATTATAGAAGAGGTAAATGGGACAGATAGGAATGAATTTATATCCAATATTTTTACGAGACCTAAAAAAGATGGACGAGTCAGGGTTATTCTAAACTTGAAAAAATTCAAAGAAACTTATGCAAAAAATTCATTTTAAAATGGAAACTTTGAACACAGCTATCAACGCTATGAGGGAAAATTGCTATTTTGGTTCGGTAGACTTATCAGATGCGTACTATTCAGTACCAATATGTGAAACAGATAGAAAGTTCTTTAGATTTTACCACCCTACCAAAAATAAAAAGTTCCAATTCACGTCCTTGGTTATGGGGTTAGCAACATCACCTAGAGTGTTCACAAAACTGCTTAAACCGGTTTTTGCGTCATTACGAAGCATGGGACACATTAGCACAATATTTATTGATGATAGTTGTTTAGTGGGATTAAATTATGGGAGCTGTCTTGAAAATATCAACAAAACTGTACAATTGATGGATTCACTAGGATTGACTATAAATCGTGATAAATCAGTACTGATACCAAGTCAGAAAATTGTTTTTCTAGGGTTTGAACTTTGTTCAGTGACAATGTGTATTCGCCTGACCCGGAACGTTGTGCAGATATTATAAACTGTTGCAAAGAAATACTCCTCAAAAAACGGATTACAATAAGGGTTTTTTCAAAAATGATAGGAAAATTGGTCGCTGCAGAGCCAGGGGTTGAGTACGCACCACCCTATTATAAATCTTTAGAACAGATAAAAGAACAAGAATTGAAAAAACATAGAGGGAATTTTGACAGCTTTATGAATGTACCAATAGAATGTCATGATACTTTACACTGGTGGATTATCAATTTGCCCACATCTTATAAGAAAGTCACGCATGGTGCACCAGAAATAATACTATACTCTGATGCATCGGGTTCAGGCTGGGGAGGCTTCAATGAAACTGCGAATATACGCACAGGGGGTCTTTGGAGCGCTTCTGAACAAGACTTGCATATTAACATCTTGGAATTAAAAGCTTGTCAATTAACATTAATGTCCCTTTTGAAAGAGAACAGCAACTCACATTAGAATATATATGGACAACACTACTAGTTGTGCCTATATAAATAAGTATGGGGAAAAACATACAAATCTGAACAAAATAGCACGTGAAATATGGGTTTGGTGCATTGAACGAGAAATTTATGTCAGCGCTGCTCATATTCCAGGGCGAAATAATGTGGAAGCAGATAAGTTGTCTCGAATTAAAAACTAGAAAATGCTTTTGTAAAAAAGCGCATGTCTCCCCCAATGCAAAGTCCTATAGGCAAGAAGTCAATAGGGGTCAGGAGCGAAAGTCAAAGAGACACTGATTGTTGGCTGCTATAGGGATCATCTACTTGGCATGTCCAGTCATCCCGCTAAATTTCAACACTCTTGGCCTAGTGGTTCTCAAGTCACTGTTCAGGCTCCCGTGACCTTGATCTTTGATCAAGTGACCTCAAAATAAATAGGGGTCATCTACTCTGCATGTCCAATCATCCTATTAAGTTTCAACATTGTAGGTCAAGTGGTTCTCAAGTTATTTCCAAAAAATGATTTTACATGAACAGGTCACTTTGACCTTGACCTTTAATAGACTGACCCCAAAATCAATAGGGGTCATCTACTCCGCATGTTCAATCATCCTATGAAGTTTCAACATTCTGGGTCAAGTGGTTCTCAAGTTATTCATCGGAACTGGTTATCAATGGTCAGGCCCCTGTGACCTTGACCTTTAACAGAGTGACTCCAAAAACAATAGGGGTCATTTACTCTGCATGAACAATCATCCTATGAAGTTTCAACATTCTGGGTCGAGAGGTTCTCAAGTTATTGATTGGAAATGGTTTTCCATGTTCAGGCCCCTGTGGCCTTGACCTTTAACAGAGTGACCCTAAAATCGTTAGGGGTCATCTACTCTGCATGACCAATCATCCTATGAAGTTTCATTATTCTGGGTCAAGTGGTTTTCAAGTTACTGACCGGAAATGGTTTTCAATGTTCGGGCCCCTGTGACCTTGACCTTTCACAGAGTGAACCCAAAATCGATAGGGGTCATCTACTTTGCATGTACAATCATCCTATGAAGTTTCAACATTCTGGGTCAAGTGGTTCCCTAGTTATTGATCAGAAATGGTTTTCAATGTTCAAGCCCCTGTGACCTTGACCTTTGACAGAGTGACCCCAAAATCAATAGGGGTCATCTACTCTTCATGATCAATCATCCTATGAAGTTTCAACATTCTGGGTCAAGTGGTTCTCTAGTTATTGATCGGAAATGGTTTTCAATGTTCAGGCCCCTGTGACCTTGACCTTTGACGGAGTGACCCCAAAAACAATAGGGGTTGTCTACTCCAGCAGCCCTACAACCCTATGAAGTTTGAAGGTTCTAGGTCAAATGGTTCTCCAGTTATTGCTCGGAAATGAAGTGTGACGTACGGACGGACGGAAGGACGGACGGACAGGGCAAAAACAATATGTCTCCTGGGGGAGACATAATAAAGATACGGAATGGTCAATAAAACCAGAATTATTTGAACAGATTCAGTCAACTTTCCCAGGGTTAACATTAGACCTTTTTGCATCCAGATTAAATTTTAAACTGCCAAGGTACGTGTCAAGACATCCAGACCCGGATGCTATCGGTATAGATGCTTTTTCATTAACCTGGAACAGTGAGTTTTATTTAATTTTTCCACCTTTCAGTTTAACACCAAAGATACTGAGGAAAATAACAGAGGACGGGGGAAAGGCAGTTTTGGTAGCACCCATATGGACAACGCAGAGTTGGTGGCCATGCTTACTCCAGCTCATCAAAGGCCTCTGCTATCAGCTGCCACATCCGGGTCAGAGCCTTTACCTACCGTCAAACCCACAGTACAAACATCCGCTGAAGGCAATGAATCTCTGTCTTTTTTATATATCAGCAGAGCACTTAAACGTAAGGGAGTCCCGAAATCAGACAAGAATACAGTCTTACACTCTTGGAGAGGAAGTACCAAAAAACAATATGATTCATACATCACAAAATGGATTGACTTCTGTGAGGGGGAAATTAATCCCATTCATCCCAACATAAACCAGGTATTAAAATTTTTGAGCGAATTATTTGATAAGGGGATGGAGTACCGAACTTTAGGGGTTGCGCGCTCAGCGTTAAGTGTATTTTTAACAAGAGCTGTCCATAAGACAGCCAAGCTCGACTATTCGAAATATTGTCACAGAAGCTGGAAATTATTACCCAAAATGTTAAATATCAAAAGAGTTTTAAGTTCAAAAGGGGACATATCAGAGTTATGGGACTTGATGCTATCAACTAGTTTTATAACCCCGAAGAAACATGTTAAGTTTCAATTCAATATCTGCATTAGTTTTGGGGATAGTAAGTTGCATGTAAAACTTTAACCAGAATTTTCTATGTCCAAAAGGGGGCATAATTTGCTCAAAATACATGTTAAGAGTTATGGAACTTGACCCAGTGAGGTAGGTAATTGATCTAGAAAAAGAATAAATAAGTTCCAAATCTATATGCCTTTTAGTAATAGCTGTATGTACTTGCACGCAAAACTTTAACCAGAATTTTCTAAGTCCAAAAGGGGGCATAATTTGGCCAAAATACATGCCAGAGTTATGGGACTTGACCCAGTGAGGTAGGTAATTGATCTAGAAAAAGAAAAAATAAGTTTCAAATCTATATGCCTTTTAGTAATAGCTGTATGTACTTGCACGCAAAACTTTAACCAGAATTTTCTAAGTCCAAAAGGGGGCATAATTTGGCCAAAATACATGCCAGAGTTATGGGACTTGACCCAGTGAGGTAGGTAATTGATCTAGAAAAAGAAAAAATAAGTTTCAAATCTATATGCCTTTTAGTAATAGCTGTATGTACTTGCACGCAAAACTTTAACCAGAATTTTCTAAGTCCAAAAGGGGGCATAATTTGGCCAAAATGAAGGTCAGAGTTATGGGACTTGGTGCTATCAACTAGTTTTATAACCCCGAAGACACATGTGAAGTTTCAATTCAATATCTGCATTAGTTTTGGAGATAGTAACTTGCATGTAAAACTTTAACCAGAATTTTCTAAGTCCAAAAGGGGGCATAATTTGCTCAAAATACATGTTAGAGTTATGGAACTTGACCCAGTGAGGTTGGTAATTGACCTAGAAAAAGAATAAATAAGTTTCAAAGCTATATGCCTTTAAATGATAGCTGTATGTACTTGCATGCAAAAACTTAACCAAGGTGTGACGCCGACGCCGACGCCAGGGTGAGTAGAATAGCTAGACTATTCTTCGAATAGTCGAGCTAAAAATATGTGGAAATATAGACATCAACAATTTTGAGGAAGTGAAAAGATTCATGAAGGGTGCCTTTACTAAGAAACCAGCTTTCCCAAGATATCAAACAACTTGGGATGTGAATATAGTTTTGAGATATTTGAGCACTTTAAAAGAGGTAAATCTGTTGCAGTTGTCGTGTAAACTTTGCATGTTGTTTTTGTTATTAACTGCACAAAGAGGACAGAACCTACATTTATTGACTATGGATGACATTTCATTATTCTCTGATAAAGTAATTATCACAACAAACCATTTATTGAAACATTCAAAACCAGGACATCATACAGAAGTAATTACGTTAAAGTCTTTTAAAAAAGATGATAAACTGTGTATTGTTAAAATTTTAGGACAATATTTAACACGTACAAAACATTTGAGAGTTGATGACAAATTGCTGGTTAGTACTATAAAACCCCACAAAGCAGTATCTAAAAGTACCATTTCAAGATGGATAAAATTAGTGTAAATGAAAGCTGGTGTACATAGTTCATTTGCACCACATAGTGTACGTGCAGCCTCTACATCAAAAGCAAAATTGCAGGGGGTTCCTATGGAAACAATAATAAGAACAGTGGGTTGGACAAATGCTAGTACATTTGCTAAGTATTATGACAAACCTATTGTCAAGGAACTATCTTTTCAGGAAGGAATATTAATGTTATAATAAACCGATGTAATTGTTCAATGTTATAATGTGAATATTGGATAAATTTAGTTTTACAATGTTATTTGGTTAGTAGTTATATATTCACTTAAGGTTTTTCAAGGATCAATCTCTAAAATCTCTATGGGGCCCCTTAGGGGAGTTATGTGGGAGACGAAATTATAAAATTAAACGAGACTTACCTGTAAGGTGAAGTTTAGTTGTAATTTTGTCGACCACAAACTCCCCAGGGGGCACATACCCACCCTCCCATCCCTGGGTTGATCCTTCTCAAAACAGGAGACATTCCATTAGGTCAGGAACACATCCTATACCCTAAAACTCTGAAGACTGATGAGCCTGTGGTCGATGCTGCGTCATCTCTCTATGTGCCCCCTGGGGAGTTTGTGGTCGACGAAATTACAACTAAACTTCACCTTACAGGTAAGTCTCTTTTAATTTTATAATTTTGGTCTATGGAAAAATAAATATTGAAGTACAGAGCTCCAGATAAGCTTTTGGTGCAATTGGGTATTTACCCATCACTTTTTGTCTGAATTGGGTATTGGAAATTTGAATTGGGTAAAAATAATATCATTACCCAGCCTTTTCAGAAGTAATTGGGTATTTGCTAAAACCAATTGGGTATTTTACCAGTCTCGCACTAACAATTGAGTATTTTTTTGCTTACAGTATACATGGTGTATATCATTAAACAGGACTGACTAAGTATTTTAATGGCGCCCTTCAATGTTTAATACAAAAATGTATTTAAAATTGTAATGAATGTTTTATACTGTTGTTTTCTTTTTTAATTTTAATGCAGTCTGAGATCAGTTCATCCACAATATCCCGAACGATGTGGTCACCACAATATGCATTCTCCCAAAAGATGTCATCCAGTATTGGTGACACTACATCGTCACAAACAGATAACTGTCATTGTTGAACAGCAAAATATTCCACAAATTTGTTTGTTTGTGCTGCAACAATGTTTTTTTCCTGCAACCTCTTTACATTTTATCGGCGTAAAATTGTTTACAAAGCGTCCAAATAACACCGATCAGCCGACTGAATGGTCCTGTGATTTTTCCGATAAACTGCAACCTGTTCTGCGGTAACGTATAACCAGTCAGTCAAATCTAGCGTTAAAGTCTCGTACCCGTTCTAGTTATAAGAAAAATGCGATACGCAAGCTATTTTTTACGAATTGGATATTAGGAATTTTACTTGCGTTTCAGTACGCACACTGTATGAATTCAATTGGGTTTTCTGCAATTTTAATTGCGTAAATACGCAAATACGCAGCTTATCTGGAGCTCTGGAAGTATTTGAAGAATTTAATTTGATTATTGGCCGTCCTAACAATATGTTTCACAGATATTCATGTTTTATGAAGTGCTGATTGAAATAAACCAATTCTGTTGAGATATTTATTTATTCCAGCAAGTGTACACTGCTTAAGAGAATGTACTATTCAGCAGTAACCATTAACGGTCTTGGCAGTTGGTTTGCTTTATTTGTTATCATTAGGGGTGGGCGATATACCGCGGTAGACCGGTTATTGCGATGTTTTTCCTGACGATACGATATTGCGATATGATTTTCGAATACCGGTTATTTTATAACATTAAGTAACACTAACGTAAACCAAGAAGATTCACAAAAAAAAAACCCTTTCCTTGCCAGCACGATTCAACTTTGTTTTCATTTTTCTCCTTTCATTTCCAGTGCAGGTAGCAGACTGGTTTACAGGTATTTTACGGACCCAATTCCACATAATAAAACCAATAAGAAAATTTAGATAGATATAGTTTCGTATTTGTCAGCGACTCATTAGTAATTTTTCTATCAACTAGAATTTATTATTCATACAGCAGCTATACCACTTTCCTCGTTTATAATCGGTGAATTGAGCAACCTGTGTTATATGATTGTATCCGTAAACCGAATGTAGTGCCGCACAATAAACTAAATAATATTTTGACACAGTCTACTTTTGCTTTTAAATATCCGGTAATCTTGTCAAAACTTTTATTTTTTTGTTTACTGGTATTTTTATTTATTGAGAAGGTCGAGCAAAGACTCGTGTTCTTGATACTAGTCATTTTACTCATTTTTAATTGAATAAATTGAAAAAAGAACAGTATGATTCGTCATGTTTTTGTTCATTAAATAACTGGTACAATATATCGCAGTATATTGCAATATCCACATACAATATTGTAATATATCGCAATACCAATTTTCGTGGCAATACCCACCCCTAGTTATCATACTTATAAACCCATGAGAATGTGTGCTTGAGAGTATCATTACTGTATTCAGCATGCAGTTATGCCATATAATGGTTTATTACCGTTGGCTTTTCTCAAAGGGTAGTGCACTAGTTCACGCAAATTTCATGCTTGGGAGTATTATTACACTATTTAGCATGCAGTTAATCCATTTAGTTAACACCATTGCAACCAAATTTTCATATATTAACCTCCTATGATTCCAATATGGCTGACCAGCCGGCAACCTTAATTGGGGCCGTAGATAGGATTGGACCACAAAGAAGTATTCTGCTGACGACAAAGAAATATTCTGCTGACGACAAAGAAGTATACTAAAATGATTACCATAAAAATAAACATTTGCGACTGTTTATATTTGTGTGGGCAAAGGATCAGCCATAGTTATTCAATACAGAGGATGTTATGAAATGTCAATACCGTTTACACCATTAACTGATACACCAGCCAGCCTTTGTACGAGGAACAATGTCTTACAAGATCAAGACAATTTAACTTCATGAACAAGAGCTCTCACTATTGCTAACAAATGCCCCCAAAGCATCCCCAAGAATGCTACAGTTGTCTGCAGTTGTTGACATTAAGGTCAGAGACATGTCTCCTGCACCAATAGCAGCGAATGATCCAAATCCAATCTGAAACCAGTCAGTGGACAACTCGTCCCCAGATATGCATCTGCCAAGTTCAAAAAGTGAGACGAGAAGTCAAAACCAAACACAGGACACAATATATAACAGGTCAAACAGAAATGTAAACCGCCTGCCTATTTGAATTATTATATTACATATTGAAACAATAATTAAAGATATTCTACTGAAATCCTTGAATCCAGGAACGCAAGTTTTAAAGAGTAATTGACACATTACTTAGTTACATTGTATTAATCTAGTCTAAGGTCCAGTTTCTGAATCTCTGATCGTTTAAGTGTTGATGTTGTTTCTTCAAAAATCGGACTTTAATTCATCTAATACTTGTTGATCAAATCTAAGACAAAAAGGGATGCTGATATAGCTTGCTAGCAATATCTTTAGTGGTCGCTTACCTAATAAAAACGTTCTGCAAACGCTTATCTGATGTTTTTGTTTTCAAGAGTTTAAACCCTAAAGGTACCTAAGCAACACAGTCAACAAAAGTGCAACTCTGTTTCTCAGTCAAAGTTGTTCAGAAATTGAACGATGAAAACTTTTTGAAGATGGACACAGTTGCATATAAGTTTTAAAAGTTAAATTACTGTAGGAATGCCCTTTTTAGAAGTTAATAAATTTGTTGCACTATTTCTTGTATAGATTTGACCTTTCTGTTAAAATTCTTCATGGTCACAATCAACTTTTCGCTTCAGCATAGTGTCATCATGTTTCAAGGATCAAATGAACACCCTGATGAAATGTTGGAAAATGTTGATAGTTTAGATATGGTTATGTAACTTATTTAAAAAGGTCACTGTTCTGCATCAAGCAGCTTTTTTGCTTATATTTTTCACAGCTCAGAAAACAATTGGTTATTTCAGTGGCAAAATATTGAAAGTTTCATGTATATTTGATTTTTTTTGTTTGTTCAGTATCAAACTACCTTATCTGTTGTACAAAGTGATACCAAACTTTATTCAGCCTCAAGAAGTATGCACAATTACTCTTCATCATCAAGATAGATTTCTACTGAAGGATGGCAACATAAACATTATTCATTTATGACGAAACTGACAGTTCTGGAAGAATGGAAGAATTATAGCAGAGACTGATGTTTTGTTCCAGTTCAAATTGTATCTGTATATATTTATTTTCCACAGACTTGAAATCAAAATAACTTAAGGAGTAAATGCAGATAAATTATACATATTTCTGTATAGATATATATAATTACATTTTCAAGCATAGATTTGCGCAACTATATCATTGAAATAGTTGGACAACCAAAATTTTCTCATGGCCACCATGACATAGAGGATATTTGTTTGTTTTAGTGTAAGATCGAAATATATTTCACCGAGTGAACAGTAAAATGCAATATTTTCACGAGTGGCGCAGCCACGAGTGAAAATGTAAATTATGGTGTTCACGAGTGAAATATATTTCGATCTTACACTGACACAAACAAATTTTCTATTTATTTTATGCATTTTTTTAAAGGTTTTAACCAAATTATATCCAGTTTGTCCGAGCAACGTCACGTGAATCGCATCATGACGTCATAATGTCGTGACGTCAGGATATCTTTGTAGAAAAAGTAAATAGTTCTATTACGTTTCCTGATTTCTTTTACGTCTTATCATGATAGAATGTAAATATTTATGATCCTGTTATTATTTTTTATGCATCTACTAAGTATACCTTTACTAAAGAATATTTTGCAAGGAATTTTCTATCATTTATAATTCATATTTCTTCGCAGTCAAGTGTAGTTCCGTACCAATGAAAAATAAAAATGACATTTTCACTGTTTGCAACAGTGAAAATATCAAATTTTTTTCACTGATAAATTTCAGTATTTCACTGAAGAGCATAAAATAATCATTAGTTAATGGTACAGGTGGTCACTCAGCTGAAAATATCAGTATTTATTCCTGTCACAGTCTAGTTATTAAACACAGTCCCTGCAAGATTTCTGTTAATAGCTTGTTCTCAAAATTGCTCATCCTTAATTTCAGATGCTGAAAAAAACTACAAATTTTCAAATCATTTGCTATTAGCTATTTAGGAAAGAGATATGAGCCGTGCCATGAGAAAACCAACATAGTGGGTATGCGACCAGCATGGATCCAGACCAGCCTGCGCATCCGCGCAGTCTGGTCAGGCTCCATGCTGTTCGCTTTCAAAGCCTATTACAATTAGAGAAACCGTTAGGGAACAGCATGGATCCTGACCAGACTGCGCGGATGCGCAGGCTGGTCTGGATCCTTGCCGGTCGCATATCCACTATGTTGGTTTTCTCATGGCACGGCTCATATGTAACCAAGTGATCATATTCAACACGAAAATTCACTTTTATTATGTTTTCGTCTGCTTTTACAAAGTTTTGCAGTTCAAAAATTTGTCTACAGATAGTGGAATAGTACTTTCTATATATTTTTAGATTTATACAACAATGTATATGTATATGATAAAATTTACATCTTCAAAGTTGTTAAGATGGCAGTACATCAGTACTGTATGACAGTTGTTAACAAACCAAACAGACTGGAGGAACTTGATCAGAACGACTAACAAATTTGCAAGAAGTAGCTTAAAAGTAGAAATAGCCTTATAAATTCTAAGTACTTGATCTCTAAAGGAGGTCTTACTGAAGCAAGTGATCAACAAAATTGAAAAACCTACAGCAACATCTATCTTAAATCAATCTTCTGTTCTGACATAGAAAGTTTTAATTCTTATGTACATACAAAATCACTGCTAAATCATAAATGCATGATAAAATTCCTCATGTCAAAATTTTTCAGGTGATCATTATATGTTTTATACCGAATTATCTGAAAATAAAGATATGTTTAAAAGAATGAAAGGATCAAATTGAACATATGGAAATTTTGTCCTTATTCCTTGCATTGTATCTAAATGCTCCAAATGCTCTGTATATTTTTTAAGGATAAGTAAATATCATCATCAGAGAACAACTGCATATAAATAACACCTGGCATAATATGTTTGGTCTTTGTCAAAATCATAGGTATTCTTAGCAATTAGTAACATGCTGGCAAATATTGCACAATCATGTAAATATTGCACAATCATAAATTTCGCCAATATCTCATAATCTTATACTGTACTACTGACTGTGAAAGAGTCAGTGCATATTCTTCAAAATTATCAAAACTCGAAGTATTTACATGAGGTGTTCAACTTATATTTAAACAATCTGAACTCCTCTGAGGGGCTTTGTAGTGTGCTTCTGCAGCTGTATCTTCAGAGCTCTCCTTACACCGTAGTTCATACTTGGTATCCATTCCTCAGAAGTTATAACACTGACTTCCCTAGTTTTAAGACTTTCAATGTTTGTTCAAATGTACAGCTAGATACACTGTGTTGCCGCAACAATATGTTTAAGTCAGATCTTCTGGAAAAAGTTTAAGTACATCTTTGTTCACAAAAGGTTTAAAATCTGGAATTCACTTTAGTGCTTAAATATACTGATAGCTCCAAGGTTTAAAGTCTGGAATTCACTTTAATTAGTGTTTATATATGCTCCAATCCCAGTCTTGCCTGTTCAAGACACCAGCCTCTGCCAAAAGTCCTGCAGTTAAAGACATGCTTAATGATCTTCAGTTTCTCATGGTCATTGTCACTTTTTCTTATGTAGAACAGTGGTCTTCACTATACGTTCTCATCAAACACAACAAAGTTGTTTCAGTACAGATTCCACAATTTCTTAACAGCCTCCAGGAAAATACCCTTAATGTGTAGTTTTCTACACTGTTACACTGGGTGGATCTTTCTTTTTTTTTTTTGGTAACTCTGCACCCAAAATTTAAGAAATGATGTAGTAAACAGCTCCAAGAGAAAATCCAAACTTCACTCACATGTGTCTTTAAGGCATTGAACTGACCTCTGAGTTCATGAGATAAATCTGTAATCTGTAGTTTTTTGGAAATTTCCTGTGTTTCAACAATATGATTTTCTGTTGCACAAAAAGCCATCACAATGATGAACATTCCAAAGCAACATTTTATCCAAGGTCTTTCATCACTTTTCCAATACTCCCTCATGAATTGTAAGTCTTCAAAGGCATAAGCACTACACCCTCTAATTAATCACGTATCATTTTATATTTTTCAAACAAAGAATATGTATCTATAAAATACTGTGATGATGGAAAAAAGTCTTAAACAAATTTGAAATTCTTGTGCATGCTTCTCAGAAATTCAAATTTTATGCATCTCTGCTATAAGTTGAACACCTCCTGTAGAATCACATTCTTAAGCTTAAACTGAAGGGTGTGAGTCATATCTGAAAGAGGACCTTAATAAGCCTCTATTTCAAATATCATCATTTCCTGACTTGATTCACCGGACAACCTTTAATCATACAACATACTCTTCAATAAATAAAGTGTCAAAATTGCATGTCAAAAACTGAGTCCTAATTTCTAACACTCTTAAATTTTCTAAACCAAATAAAGATAATAAGGAGTTATATGCAATATACAATATAACTCGTCAAATATGACTCATCAACCTTAATAATAACTGTCACATGCATAACACTAAATTGAAAAGTAAAATATATACAAATAATGGTATGAAACACTGATCGTTCAAAATTGCTGGGTACGAGCGGAAAGCTAAGGTATCCATGCTTTGTTTAGATGCCGGAACGAGCCGTGTTTCACTACTGTAATAATAAATATAACACTAACATATTAACATAATTAGTAAGACATGCACAACCTTATCATCTAGAAATATGACTGGGAAATAACTGTATCTGCTTGTCACACATTTCTCTCAAATTAGGTCAATTAAAAATGTCATTTATAGTTTTGGTATATTTTGGATGTAGGTTCTCATTTAATTCTATTTTTATTACTTATATCTAGTAAACTGCATGTCCAGAATTGTATGGATAGGTAACATTTGTGATCAAACAATAGTAACCTGACTTTATTGCCACAGGGAAGCTACTCGTATTTTATAATTTCATTTTACCACATACTCGTAAATAATCCTACTGACAAACATTATCATGACAAGCAGGTGACAGAAATTTTCCAATGCCAAGTATACAAGAGGTATATCACAGAAAGGCACATTAAATATTAGACTAGACAAATCATTAATTCTTCAAACTTTCACTGGTAATATCAGTAGTAAAATCCTTGTCATGGTTTATGAAAAGTAAGTATTCCTTTGCTAGTTAAAGTACATTCCATATGGTATATATGAAAATTATGTATCATGTTAAATATTTCCAAACATTTCAAATAAGTACACATGTAATTTAGTACAGAAGTTGCGTCAAACGTTTGCACCGATAAGACGCACTGAATCGCTGAAGTAACTAGATGGAATGTTGTAACATGTACAAGCCTGGCTATCTGTTGACATCTACCCTAGACTGACCCCTGTTCTTGTATGAAGTCCTGCAAGACTTCCAACACATTGGCAACATCTGTGGCTCCCTCTGTTCTCACATAATGCAGCAAAATTTCACAATTGCCAGAGTCACGCAGAAAGACATACAATCTGAAATAGATGAAGGCATTCCATTGATGGTGGAGGAAGACCCTAGGTACACTTCCAGCATTGTTTCAGGCACTGATTGGGACCCCCACATCGGAGAAGGGCAAGTGACTTGAGGTGCACAATTCTAGACACTATGCCAAGGAGGCACCTATCAAGACAGTTGGACATGCACAGATGGACAGCATAAAGTCAAAATATCTCCCCACATATGGGGAGACATAATTCCCAATGTTATTAACTTAAATAATTTGAGACAGATAGAGGACCACAAGGACAAAGTGAAGGATTGACAGACAGACAGGACAAGGGTTTCTGATATATCCTCCTGGTGTTATTATATAATATATGACTAACTGATTATTCATCTTACATTTGTATCTTCTCTGTTAAGTTGTCTGTACAGCTTTAAGTCACTACAACACAGTTTAAGTCGGAAAGTGACTTCAGACGCCAGGCACCCATTTGGGCCTAATTCTAGACAGACTTCTTGGTAGAAATACAAGCATTCTCCAAGCTAGAATGATTTCCTCACAAAGTAAGGCCAGAATTTCAAGAATAATCACAGGCAAACAAGAGCTGTCCGTAAGACAGCACGCTCGACTTTTCTCAGTGCTCGACTCTGAATTAGAGCTTTGCCAGTAAAAAAAAATCCAAGTTAAAAAGGGACATAACTCTGTCAAAATTCAAACAGAGTTATGGGGATTGTTTCTCCTGGTGTAGACTTTGATAGTAAATAACTACTTAAGTTTCAAGTCAATAGCTTTGACAGTAACAGATATTTGACTTTATAAAAAACTTTAACCAAAAATTCAATTCTGTAAAATTCAAATCAGAGTTATGGGGATTTTTTCTCCTGGTGTAGATTTTGATAGTAAATAACTATTTTAAATTTTAAGTCAAAAGTTTTGATAGTGACAGAGATATTTGACATTATCAAAAACTTTAACCAACGGCGACGCCGGGGCGAGTACAACAGCTATACTTTTTCTTCAAAGAGTCGAGCTAAAAAGGCAACACATTTTTCAGGTATCCTTAAAGGACCACTAACAAGAATGTACTGTAGTTTGAAACAACTTGCATGAAATAAAGTTAAAACATTCCAGTGTTTTGGGTTCCACTTTTCTTAACATATTATGGTTCCAATGTACCTTGTCAACTTGAGGAATTTCTTTTTATATGCCCATTTTGAAAAAAGAAAACAGACATATTCTGTGATGGCAGGTGCATCTGCCTGTCTGTCCGTCTGTCATAATTTGTGTCTGCAGCATAACTTAATAACCATTAAAGATATTGACTTTAAACTTGGCATATAGGTAGATGGTGATGAGTCAATGTACAGAAATTTTGATTCTGCCCTTCTCTGATATAACCCTTCGGGCATATATTGCCTCACCTGGCAGAGCTCGTTTTTATATGCAATGAACTGTACATGTAGGACCATGTACAATTGAACCTGCTTTAGTGGGCACCTGAATTCGTTCTAGTTTCAACTTGTTTTATGCAGCCACTAGACTTAAAACAGCCAGACAGAGTAGCTTCCAGCCTGGGTAAAATTGTGTATCAATACCTGTATAATGCATAGTAGTCATTCTCAGCCTCTCTCAATAATCTCTTCAAGGTATTCATGGTCTGGATGAACTGCAATAGGACAATCATTATATTTTTATTAGGTCAATGTTGAATAACTGCCATTTTTATGTATGATTAATCTAAAAAAAAACTTAATTCTTTTCATTCTATCATTTCTTCATTCCTTTCTCATTAGCTCCTTGCACTTCTGAAAGTTTCATGTAGAGAACTTAATAAAAACATGTCTTTTATTTAACTGTCCTCATACATGTATTTTACATTGATATTTTAACTTCTGCATAAATTTCTTCTTTAACAAGATTGTTTTTCTTGAAAAACGTGTCTCTAACTACTTAATAACATGCAGACATTGTAAAATGCGACAAATTACAGGCCATAACTCCAGACAAAATCACTCAACCATAACATTCCAAAAATATACACAACTAGGCTTTACACTGATTACTCCTGTGAAGTTTGGTGGAATTCAAACCAGTGGTATGGAAGTAGCACAGACATCACAGAATTTGACAAATCAAGGGTTATGACTGAAAATCATTAAACAGGAACATGTGGATGCCTATGCAGAACTATGCTTCACACTGATCACTCGTTAGTTCTCTTAGTTCTGTTGAAAATCAGCCAAATGGTATTTGGCAAGTAGTGTACACACTGTAAAAATACAAGTCAAGGGCAAGAACTCTACTGAAAATCACTGAACAAGAACATACCAAGATATGCGTAACAAAGCTTGACACAGGCAACTCCCAAAAGGCTGGGTGAAAATCTGCCCAATGGTGAAAGAGGTGCCAAATTATTATAAACTTTGAAAAAGGGCCATAACTTTTCTGAAAATCAATGTACCAGAATATGCACAAGACAGGCTCAACTATGTCTGGCAATGACTATTTTCATTTAGTCTTGTAATTTCTTCAGTGATAGTGGAGCAGTTGCACTGACAAGATAAAATGTAACATAAAATGTAAATAGTAGCCAAAAATTCATAGAATTTGACAAATCAAGGGTCAAAACTCATATGAAAATCAATGAACTGGTACATGCTGAAGACATGCAGAACCACATTTTGCAATGATCAATCACACTTGTAAAGTTTTGTGACATACATACAGACATACAGCACAAAACCAGTATGTCTACTAAACAGTGGTGGGAGACATAATTACTTAAAAACATTCATATAAGCAGAAATAGATGGCAATGGCATGATTCTTTAAAGCCTGTCTTAATCAATACATTTACCTTCAGTTTGAATGCTTCAATGACTTGCTTTTGTCTAGCTGGTTGGTCCTGAAACTCAGGTCTGTTTATTGCATTAGCCCATTCTTCACAGAATCTGTTACAACCTGCAAAAACCAGGAAAGATATTAACAAGAGCTGTCTGTAAGACAGCCAATGCTCGACTATTCAAATTGTTGTCCCAGAAGCAGGAATATAACCATAAATGTTATAGTATCTACAGAGTTTCAATCCAGTATCTGGATTAGTTTTGGAGATAGTAACTTACATGCAAAACTTTTAACCGTAAGTTTTTAAGTTCAAAAGGGGACACAATTCTACAAAATACAAGTCAAAGTTATGGGACTTGATGCTATCACCTTGGTTTATAACTCTGAAGACTCCTGTGAAGTTTCAACTCAGTATCTGCATTAGTTTTAGAGATAGTAACTTGCATGTAAAACTTAAACCAGGACTTTCTAAGTCCTAACGGGGGCATAATTTGGCCAAAATGCATCTCAGAGTTATGGGACTTGATGCTATCAACTAGTTTTATAACCCCGAAGACACATGTGAAGTTTCAATTCAATATCTGCATTAGTTTTGGAGATTGTAACTTGCATTGTAAAACTTTAACCACGATTTTTTCTAATTCCAAAAGGGGACATAATTTGCCCAAAATGCATGTCAGAGTTAGGGAACTTCACCTAGTGAGGTTGGTCATTGACGTAGAAAAAGAAAAGAAGTTTCAAAGCTATATGCTTTTAAACGACTGCCATATCTACTTGCATGCAAAACTTTAACCAAGGTGTGATGCCGACACCGATGCCAGGGCGAGTAGAATAGCTAGACTAACAAGAGCACCGCCTTGCGGGTGCTGACGCTCATCTGACTTTTTTTTGTATAATAGAAATATTGTCCTACCCATGATTTTCTAAGTCTAAAAAGGGCCATCATTCTTGCAAAAAGCAGGATAGAGTTACATTTCTTGATGTACAGTGTCCACTTATGATGGTGAAAAACTGTTGCAAGTTTTAAAGCAATAGCTTCGATAATTTATGAGAAAAGTTGACTTAAACATGATACTCAACCAAGAAAATGATTTTCTAAGTCCAAAAGGGGCAATAATTATTGCAAAAAGCAGGATGGAGTTATGTTGCTTGCTGTACAGGGTCAGCTTATGATGGTGAACAAGTGTTGCAAGTTTCAAAGCAATAGCTTTGATAGTTTAAGAGAAAAAGTTGACCTAAACATAAAACTTAACCAAGAAATCTGATATTTTCTAAGTCCAAAAGGGGCCATAATACTTGCAAAAAGCAGGATGGAGTTATGTTTCTTGCTGTACAGGGTCAGCTTATGATGGTGAACAAGTGTTCCAAGTTTCAAAGCAATACCTTTGATAGTTTAGGATAAAAGCTGACCTAAACATAAAACTTAACCAAGAAAACTGATTTTCTAAGTCCAAAAGGGGAAATAATTCTTGCAAAAAGCAAGATGGAGTTATGTTTCTTGATGTACAGGGTCTGCTTATGATGGTGAACAAGTATTCCAAGTTTCAAAGCAATAGCTTTGATAGTTTAGGAGAAAAGCTGACCTAAACATAAAACTTAACCAAGAAATCTGATATTTTCTAAGTACAAAAGGGGCCATAAATCTTGCAAAAAGCAAGATGGAGTTATGTTTCTTGCTATACAGGGTCAGCTTATGATGGTGAACAAGTATTCCAAGTTTCAAAGCAATAGCTTTGATAGTTTAGGAGAAAAGCTGACCTAAACATAAAACTTACACAACCCGACCGAAATTCCTAAGTGTGACAAAACTCATCAATTTTTTTCAAAAATCAGATGGAGTTATGTTTCTTGCTATACAGGGTCAGCTTATGATGGTGAACAAGTATTCCAAGTTTCAAAGCAATAGCTTTGATAGTTTAGGAGAAAAGCTGACCTAAACATAAAACTTAACCAGGCAACGCCGACGCCGACAACCGCTCAAGTGATGACAATAACTCATCATTTTTTTTTCAAAAAATCAGATGAGCTAAAAATGAAATGCGAAACTTTAAGTGCAGAACAATATTTCCTTAAAGATTCATTCCTCAAGGTTACATACTTTTAGAGATACATGCAACAAACTTTAAGGCTCTGAATCAGTCAAGATCTCTAGTTTTCAAAATCACAAACAAAAATATAGTTAGACAGATTACACCCACACAGACAGTGGTAACACTATATGCCCCCTCCCAACTCAATTTCAATGGTGGTGGTCTAAACTGTTTGTAATACTAGAAATACAAGAAACAAACTGACCTTACCCTTGAATACATAGATTGCTTAATGATATGTGTTTTAGAGTCTACATAACCTGTATATTACAACACTGCCCTTTAAGGTCACATAGACCTAGACAAGAGTTTCAATGAATTTAAATGCCTATTGTGACAGTGAACATCCCATTCTAAAGTGTTCATATGTCTTCAACAGACAATAAATCCAACTATTTAACAGACGGTTAATACTGAGGAAGAGAAAGGAAGTTTACCATTAGAATCTAGCCTCACAGAATCTGCTGATATACTGACAGTTAATGTATTCTGTGCGTCTGTCTGTCTGCTGTCAACATCCACTAACAAATCAACACTGCCAGATAAGGATCCTGTCTCTCGCCTCAATCTAGTGTCTCTTAACTGAATCAATATATCCGATAGACTGCATGCATTATAAAATCTGAAAAGAAAAAAGAATTGTCAGCAGACAACTAAGCTTGTCATCAAAGATAAAAAGTTCAACAAGAGCACAATCAGAATGTTTAATACAGGTGGGATGAGTAAGAAAACAAAACAAGAGGGTCATAAAGACCCTGGATTGCTCACCTACATGTCATCAATAACAATAAAGTAGGTCAGAAGGTAAAATAAAGCATAAGTATTGAAATCTGTGAACATGGTCCAAATATCAAAGCTGATGCTAAAATATTCAGAAAGCAAAAAGGTGCTATGTTGTCTTTTTTCATTGAGATCACCAAAATAGCCAATTTTTTATGCTTTCAGGGATCATTAACACTAGAACCCATGGTGGAATATGGCTGGTTCAAGAAAGGAACCAAGATCATATGGTAATATAAGTTGTGAGCAAGTTTGGTTAAAATCAAATCATAAATGAAACCACAATCGTGTAGAAAAGAAACTGTTGACAGACACACAACGTACGACGGACATAAAGTGGTCACAAAGCTCACCTTGAGCCTTTGGCTCAGGTGAGCTAAAAAGATTAAAAAACTGCATGTATGAAAGTAAAACAAGCGCTGTACTTACAATAAACACATATCCCAACCCTCCCCACCTCCCAAACCCACACTCCCCCCTCCATGAGGGCCTGTCAGAGAAAAACAGAAACTGTGCTGACAACTGTAAAATGTAAAATCCTCTTCTTACGTTTTCTATGTACATGTACTTCAACATGCTGTTTTCTGAATAATCTTGCACACAGAACCTGCAGACCTTTAAAATAATCCTTGATCAATACCACCTAAACAAAACTGTAATGAATGCAGGACTGCAGTATTACAAGTTTCTGACATACCTTTGTATATCTGCCTGAAGATCGGCTGTCCCTCCTGTAAGCACCAGTTTGTTGTCATGGAGAGCCTGAAACAAGTAAAAGATATTTCAAGGCTGGCCATATCATACTGGGTTCAGGTTGTTATACTGATTTGCAAGGCTTTGGTTCCATAATACTTGGGGTTACAATATCATAAGATTGTTTAAGGTCCTTTTCTATCCTACTATGATGTCATTCTGTATTTCTCTACAACATATGTCATGGAGGACCTGCCAGGGTGCAAGGCAAATCCCACTGTATACAATTTGCTTTTATTATGGAAATACTTTGGAAACCCAAACTGTCACCAGATTTAAAGTAGTTCTGTATGTTTGATAAACAGATAGCTACTCATTGACACTGAAATGATACATCAAGAGATAGTTTCATTAAGATATGGTCATAAATGTGGCCTCTAAATGTTAACTAACTTTTCTTTTGATTTGACCCGGTGACCTAGTTTTTTACCCCACATGACCCAGATTCGACCTTGACCTAAAGATCCTCAAGATTAACATTCTGACTAAGTTTCATGAAGATACAGTAATAAATGTGGCCTCTAGAGTGTTAACAAGCTTTTCCTTTGATTTGACCTGGTGACCTAGTTTTTGACCCCACATGACCCAGATTTGAACTTGACCTATAGATCATCAAGATTAACATTCTGACCAAGTTTCATTAAGATATGGTCATAAATGTGGCCTCTACAGTGTTAACTAGCTTTTCCTATGTTTTGACCTGGTGACCTAGTTTTTGATCCTACATGACCCAGATTCAGACTGGACTTTGAGATCATCATGATTAACATTCTGACCAAGTTTCATGAAGATACAGTCATAAATGTGGCCTCTACAGTGTTAACAAGCTTTTCCTTTGATTTGACCTGGTGACCTAGTTTTTGACCCCAGACAACCCAATATAGAACTCGTCCAAGATTTTACTGAGGGTAAGAATCTGACCAAGTTTCATTAAGATTGGGCCAAAATTGTGACCGTGTTAACAAGCTTTTCCTTTGATTTGATCTGGTGACCTAGTTTTTGACCCAAGATGACCCAATATCGGAATTGTCTAAGATTTTATTGAGGGTAACATTCTGACCAAGTTTCATTAAGATTGGGTCAAAATTGTGACCTCTAGAGTGCTAACAAGCTTTTCCTTTGACTTGACCTGGTGACTTAGTTTTTGACCCCAGATGACCCAGTATCAAACTCATCCAAGATTTTATTGATGGTAAG